>NC_021162.2:74437837-74441288 GCF_000331145.2 Cicer arietinum
TTTAATATGAATTAAAAATTCATATTTCAAGCCACATTTTGGGTCAATAATTCATCTCGAGATTAAATTTAGGGTCATCCAATCATATTATCCCAATTTCATATGAACTGAAAGTTCATATTGCAAGCCACATTTTGGGTCAAGAATCGATCTCATAATTAAATTTTGGTTCATCCAAACTTATCATCCCAATTTCATATGAATAAAAATTCATATTGCAAACTACATTTTGGGTCAAGAATCCATCTCGTGATCAAATTTAAGAGTCATTCAATCATACTATCTCAATTTCATATGAATAAAAAAATTCATATTGCAAGCCACATTTAAGGTCAAAAATACATCTCATGATTAAATTTAGGGTCGTCCTAACATATTATCTCAATTTCATTTGAATAAAAAGTTCATATGAAAAACCACATTTAGGGTCAATAATCTAGCGCATAATGAAATCTTAAGTCATCAAAACACACTATCCCAATATAATATGAATTAAAATTCATATTTCAAGCCACATTTTGGGTCAAGAATTCATCTCAGGATTAAATTTAGGGTCATCCAATCATATTACCTCAATTTCATATGAAATGAAAGTTCATATTGCAAGCCACATTTTGGGTCAAGAATCCATCTCAATTAAATTTTGGTTCATCCAAATATATTATGTCAATTTCATATGAATAAAAATTCATATTGCTAGCCACATCTTGCGTCAAGAATCCATCTCATCGTAAAATTTTGGTTCATAGAAACATATCATCCCAATTTCATATGAATAAAAATTCATATTGCAAACAACATTTTGGATCAAGAATCCATCTCATGATTAAATGTAGAATCATCGAATCAAGTTATCCCAATTTGATATGAAAAATAATTCATATTGCAAGTCAATTTTGGGTCAAGAATCCATCTCGTAATTAAAATATGAGTCATCCAAACATATCATCTCAATTTAATATGAATTAAAAATTCATATTTCAAGCCACATTTTTTGGGTCAAGAATTCATCCCGATATTAAATTTAGGGTCATTCAATCATATTATCCCAATTTCATATGAACTGAAATTTCATAATGCAAGCCACATTTTGGGTCAAGAATCCTTTTCAATAAAATTTTGATTCATCCAAATTTATTATCCCAAATTCGTATGAATATAAATTCATATTACAAACCACATTTTGGGTCAATAATCCATCACATGATTAAATGTAGGATCATCTAATCAAATTATTTCAATTTTATATGAAAAATAAGGAAACTTATTGTTATGCAATCTTTCAATTTGATATAGAAATTTCTTCAGCTATGAATTTTAGTTAGATCTAATAACTTTAAATTCTTGAAAATATTTTATCCATTAAAAAAATTTATGCAATCAAATTTTATTATTATGAATACTATTTTATAAGCATATAATAGTTTATACAATGAGAGACCCATTTTAATTTCTTAAAAATTTTTGAGACACCCAATTTAGTCTTTGAAAAAAGTAAAAACACTTTTTAGTCCATAAAAAAAAAAAAATAGATCAAATTAATTTTTATGTAACCACAATTAGAAAATTGAATTTTTTTTTCACCAACTTGATTATTTCACGTGTAATTTCTATAAAAATGTACAATTTTCGCTCTTTTTTTCTCCCACTCGTCATGTTCGCACCTATTTCTCTCTCAGTGAAGCAGACTCGAAACCCAAACTAGATGCAAACTCAAACTAGCTCTTATCTCTCTTGTTTCTTTTCTATTTCATGTTATTCATATCATCTACAATCTCATTTTCTCAATAACTCACCACCTTAAACACCAACCTCTCAATAATCTCATTAGAAGAAGCAACACCAACAGAAAACAATCAAAAGTAGCAAAAAGAAGATTAAAAAAAACGAATGGAAGGAACAAGCAACAAGCAAACATCACAACAAAATAGATGAAAGGTATTACATGAACACACAGACACATACAAAAGACTATTCTAGGTTTTATTAAACTTACTTTGGTAGAAAGTGTACTTATAAAATGAAAGATGTAGAGCTTGTCAGGTCTTTAAACTTTCATTGCATATCATAGCCTATAAATCAAATCAATAAAAGCTAAATTGAGATTTCAGTACCTTTATAAATAGCTGGATAACACAAATCTGATGAAACATAACACATCTTCCTGCAACACATGATCATAATATGCATATGAATGCAAAACCAAATTTTTGCATTCAATTAAAGAATAAGATTTGACCTAAATTTCTGAAACTTGACTTGGATCCAAAATAGTAGCATAGAAGTTAACTTGCCTCAAAATCTAAGTTAGGGAGTGGTAAAGCTCTCAACTAAGACTAAGAGCCATCTCTAGATATGGACATCATTTGGAATCAACTTCTATTCTCTGATTCATAACCAATTTATTGCTAATCTTGGTGCCCTTTATTTGCTACCACATTTTCAACCGACATGCTCGTTGGTAAGTGAATTTCCTCAAAGTCTATCGATACTCTCAATAGTCACTTGCACATTTTTACAAGTTTGTCCGCTGGTATTTGAAAATTCACTTGTTGAAGGTTGTGTCTATCGGAAACGTGCATGAAGCGTACTAACGGACCAATCAGACAATACACCTCAATTAGAAGGACCCTTCAGATGGTCTCCCTCCCCATCTCCTTTTCTCTCTCAACCTCTCTCTCTCTCTATATCTCTTCTCTCAGACTCTCCTAACTGGCATTACAAACAGAAGCAACGATCCCCCACTACATTGTTTGTCCATACACGAGTCGAAGAAACCAATCCAAACTCAATAATTGTGATTGCGTAAGTCTAGAGAAGATGTCCTACTAAAGAAAACCCATGACCTAGTGACCCTTGGATGAACATTTGGAAAGTTGTTGCACTGGAAATGATATATCAAGCAAAGCAATGGTCAAATATAGAATTTTAACAACCAAATACCCATATAAAGCAACATCATGAAAAAGAGGCCCATCATCTTAATGTAAGTGAGAACCAGGTCGACGGGAGTTTGCTGCCAAGAATCTTCTAATTAGTGAGAAAATTGAGGCAGTGATGCCGGTGACAAATAGAGATATCTCTTGGTGAATGGGAAACTTCAAAGCCCAGAAATTTTTTCCAATATCCTTTATACCTATCTTTCTATCAATCACATTCTTTGTGAATCAGGAAATAATGTTAATTTGTAATTATATTTATCAGATTTCCAAAAATAAGTTAGAAAAATCAGGATATGATTTGATCTCCTTAATTTGTAATTATGAGATGTAAATGTGGCAACGATTATATATACGGAGAAATATCAAAGCAAGAGGGACATCAAACCCTAATTTGTGACATGGTATCAGCAGGTTCGATCAAACCTGTGAGCTCTTAGTTAATCTCGGCTTTATTCAGTGACACCCCACTGGGTCGCTCTTGAAATCGTTTGTTTCGTTCTTGGTCCTTG
>NC_021162.2:74443711-74445978 GCF_000331145.2 Cicer arietinum
TAAATCTATCAATCATATTCTTAACTTTGGAAAGCTTATGGGGAGTGTAACTAACTATCACAATGTCATCTCCATAGATGAGGAGGGCTGTATATTAAGAGGTGTGGTGGCAGATTGGGAAATCTATTAGAGAAACTGGTGCAACAGAATCTGTCGATATGGAAAGACAGGTACAAACAAAATCACTGATTTGAATTGATGAATGGAATTGGTTCAAGTGGCAGCAGTCAGCAGGGCTTGGGTAGGAAACAAATCCCAAGTGTGAGTAAGGTTATTGATGACTTTTGTATGGGAAAATATGTTCACAGAACATAATCCGTTTCCTAATGGGATCATAGACAACAACCCATTCCATATTCATCTTGCAATCTAAGAAGACACACTTACCCTGACCTGCCAACATAGCAAAGGAAACCAACAATTTCTAAGGTTATCAACATGTAGTAATGCACATTGTAACAGGAAAAAGGGAGAACTTTTATTCAACGTCGTCAGTGTCGTTTTGTTAATGAGGTATACATGTAAAACTTCAGAAGTCCACAATTATTTTGGTAAGAATGACTGCTTCATTAGAGCTTGAGCCACTCCTAAAATGTGTTGGTGTTTCCTTTCCACCCTAGCATTCTAATCAGGCGTTTCAATACAACTAAAATGATGAACAATGTCCTTTGCTTCTACACAAATCATCTAGCCTAGATGCAATGTAATTATCACTAGTAATCAGTTTAATCCTTCTTGAGAACTTATTTTTCACCATAGTAATGAAGTCTGCCACAAAGTATAGCCCTGTTACTACTCAATAGAAACAACAACAACAACAAAGTATTTGTGAAACATCTCTAACTTTGTAGAAAAGGAATGTCCAAACCTATAGTGCCAAATGGTGGACTCTGAAACATTATAAGAACTACTATCAATTCAAGTCGCATAATCCAAATGACAAAGGCTACACTTGAGGATAACCGAACCAATCTTCTACAGCAAGAAATTCTAAATCACACAATAATCATAAGAAAAATTGGCACTGCGTTTTTTAACCTTTATTAATATCCGGGATAAATACCAAATTGAGGTTGATATTAGGAAAATATACGACATCTCTCTTGGAAAATATATGACATGATTTTGAATGCCCTCAAGTCATCACATATAAGGTCACTAGCTCCAAAATCAATGATCCAAGGGGATAGACACAACAAAACACTAAAACAGTCATGAACAACTAGATGAGAACTCAAAGAATGATCAAGTATACCATATACACCAGCTGCAATGTGAAATTTGTTGATATCTTTCTTCAAGATATCCATCCTCTGTTTGCACTATTCACGAATAAAACCACTTGACACTGCCTATTGTTTTGTATTATCATATTTCCTCCCTCCATCTTCAGACACAAAATTCACATTAGACTTCATCTTGAAAGCAACAAAAAATAGGTTTTTGCAGTACTGTGGGATGATTTCCTCTCTCCATCTTCAGACACAAAATTCACATTAGACTTCATCTTGAAAGCAACAAAAAATAGGTTTTTGCAGTACTGTGGGATGTTTTCCTACAGAAATTGCACTATTTTGTGCTCCAATTGCCCTTTCCTCTACCAAATGGTTTCTTACGGTCTTACCATCAATAAGTTTAACCAAGGACTCAAATTTGTCCCTCCATTTTGTCTCTCATGCTCAATCAATGTTGAGAAAAACTATTAAAGGCATAAGAATAAAAAATCATATTGCAAGCCTTATTTTGAGTCAAGAATTCATCTTGTGATTAAATTCAGAGTCATCCAATCATATTATCACAATTTCATATGAATAAATAATTGCAAATCACATTTTGGTTCAAGAATTCATCTAGTGATTAAAATTCAGGTCTTCTAAAGATACTATTCGTGAATAAAAAATTCATATTGCAAGCCACATTTTGGGTCAAGAATTCATCTCGTGATTAAATTTAGAGTCATTCAATCATACTACTCCAATTTCATATGAATAAAAAAAATTATATTGCAAACCACATTTAAGGTCAAAAATCCATCTCATGATTAACGGGTCATCCTATCATATTATCCCAATTTCATTTAAATAAAAAGTTCATATGAAAAACCACATTTAGAGTCAATAGTCTAGCGCATAATTAAATTGAGTCATCAAAACACACTATCCCAATATAATATGAATTAAAATTCATATTTCAAGCCACATTTTGGGTCAAGAATTCATCTCAGGATTAAATTTAGGGTCATCCAATCATATTATCTCAATTTCATA
>NC_021162.2:74451633-74452654 GCF_000331145.2 Cicer arietinum
AAATTTAAGAGTCATTCAATCATACTATCTCAATTTCATATGAATAAAAAAATTCATATTGCAAGCCACATTTAAGGTCAAAAATACATCTCATGATTAAATTTAGGGTCGTCCTAACATATTATCTCAATTTCATTTGAATAAAAAGTTCATAAGAAAAACCACATTTAGGGTCAATAATCTAGCGCATAATGAAATCTTGAGTCATCAAAACACACTACCCCAATATAATATGAATTAAAATTCATATTTCAAGCCACATTTTGGGTCAAGAATTCATCTCAGGATTAAATTTAGGGTCATCCAATCATATTATCTCAATTTCATATGAACTGAAAGTTCATATTGCAAGCCACATTTTAGGTCAAGAATCTATCTCAATTAAATTTTGGTTCATCCAAACTTATTATGTCAATTTCATATGAATAAAAATTCATATTGCACGCCACATCTTGCGTCAAGAATCCATCTCATCGTAAAATTTTGGTTCATACAAACATATCATCCCAATTTCATATGAATAAAAATTCATATTGCAAACAACATTTTGGATCAAGAATCCATCTCATGATTAAATGTAGAATCATCGAATCAAATTATCCCAATTTGATATGAAAAATAATTCATATTGCAAGTCAATTTTGGGTCAAGAATCCATCTCGTAATTAAAATATGAGTCATCCAAACATATTATCTCAATTTAATATGAATCAAAAATTCATATTTCAAGCCACATTTTTGGGTCAAGAATTCATCCCGATATTAAATTTAGGGTCATTCAATCATATTATCCCAATTTCATATGAACTGTAAGTTCATAATGCAAGCCACATTTTGGGTCAAGAATCCTTTTCAATAAAATTTTGATTCATCTAAACTTATTATCCCAATTTCATATGAATATAAATTCATATTACAAACCACATTTTGGGTCAAGAATCCATCACATGATTAAATGTAGGATCATCTAATCAAATTATTTCAATTTTATATGAAAAATAATTCATATTGAAAGTCACAT
>NC_021162.2:74452784-74503591 GCF_000331145.2 Cicer arietinum
CATCCAATCATATTATCCCAATTTCATATGAACTGAAAGTTCATATTGCAAACCACATTTTGGGTCAAGAATCGATCTCATAATTAAACTTTGGTTTATCCAAACTTATCATCCCAATTTCATATGAATAAAAATTCATATTGCAAACTACATTTTGGATCAAGAATCCATCTCGTGATTAAATTTAAGAGTCATTCAATCATACTATCTCAATTTCATATGAATAAAAAAATTCATATTGCAAGCCACGTTTAAGGTCAAAAATACATCTCATGATTAAATTTAGGGTCGTCCTATCATATTATCTCAATTTCATTTGAATAAAAAGTTCATATGAAAAACCACATTTAGGGTCAATAATCTAGCGCATAATGAAATCTTAAGTCATCAAAACACACTATCCCAATATAATATGAATTAAAATTCATATTTCAAGCCACATTTTGGGTCAAGAATTCATCTCAGGATTAAATTTAGGGTCATCCAATCATATTACCTCAATTTCATATGAAATGAAAGTTCATATTGCAAGCCACATTTTGGGTCAAGAATCCATCTCATCGTAAAATTTTGGTTCATACAAACATATCATCCCAATTTCATATGAATAAAAATTCATATTGCAAACAACATTTTGGATCAAGAATCCATCTCATGATTAAATGTAGAATCATCGAATCAAATTATCCCAATTTGATATGAAAAATAATTCATATTGCAAGTCAATTTTGGGTCAAGAATTCATCTCGTAATTAAAATATGAGTCATCCAAACATATTATCTCAGTTTAATATGAATTAAAAATTCATATTTCAAGCCACATTTTGGGTCAATAATTCATCTCGAGATTAAATATAGTGACATCCAATCATATTATCCCAATTTCATATGAACTGAAAGTTCATATTGCAAGCCCACATTTTGGTCAAGAATCGATCTCATAATTAAATTTTGGTTCATCCAAACTTATCATCCCAATTTTATATGAATAAAAAATCATATTGCAAACTACATTTTGGGTCTAGAATCCATCTCGTGATTAAATTTAAGAGTCATTCAATCATACTATCTCAATTTCATATAAATAAAAAAATTCATATTGCAAGCCACATTTAAGGTCAAAAATTCATCTCATGATTAAATTTAGGGTCGTCCTATCATATTATATCATATTCATTTGAATAAAAAGTTCATAAGAAAAACCACATTTAGGGTCAATAATCTAGCGCATAATGAAATCTTGAGTCATCAGAACACACTATCTCAATATAATATGAATCAAAATTCATATTTCAAGCCACATTTTGGGTCAAGAATTCATCTCAGGATTAAATTTAGGGTCATCCAATCATATTATCTCAATTTCATATGAACAATTTCATATGAAATGAAAGTTCATATTGCAAGCCACATTTTGGGTCAAGAATCCATCACATGATTAAATGTAGGATCATCTAATCAAATTATTTCAATTTTATATGAAAAATAATTCATATTGAAAGTCACATTTTGGATCAAAAATCCATCTCGTAATTAAAATATGAGTCATCAAATCATATTATTCCATTTTAATATGAATTAAAAATTCATATTTCAAGCCACATTTTGGGTCAAAAATTCATCTCGAGATTAAATTTAGGGTCATCCAATCATATTATCCCAATTTCATATGAACTGAAAGCTCATATTGCAAACCACATTTTGGGTCAAGAATCCATCACATGATTAAATGTAGGATCATCTAATCAAATTATTTCAATTTTATATGAAAAATAATTCATATTGAAAGTCACATATTGGGTCAAAAATCCATCTCGTAATTAAAATATGAGTCATCAAATCATATTATTCCATTTTAATATGAATTAAAAATTCATATTTCAAGCCACATTTTGGGTCAAAAATTCATCTCGAGATTAAATTTAGGGTCATCCAATCATATTATCCCAATTTCATATGAACTGAAAGCTCATATTGCAAACCACATTTTGGGTCAAGAATCCATCACATGATTAAATGTAGGATCATCTAATCAAATTATTTCAATTTTATATGAAAAATAATTCATATTGAAAGTCACATATTGGGTCAAAAATCCATCTCGTAATTAAAATATGAGTCATCAAATCATATTATTCCATTTTAATATGAATTAAAAATTCATATTTCAAGCCACATTTTGGGTCAAAAATTCATCTCGAGATTAAATTTAGGGTCATCCAATCATATTATCCCAATTTCATATGAACTGAAAGCTCATATTGCAAACCACATTTTGGGTCAAGAATCGATCTCATAATTAAACTTTGGTTTATCCAAACTTATCATCCCAATTTCATATGAATAAAAATTCATATTGCAAACTACATTTTGGATCAAGAATCCATCTCGTGATTAAATTTAAGAGTCATTCAATCATACTATCTCAATTTCATATGAATAAAAAAATTCATATTGCAAGCCACGTTTAAGGTCAAAAATACATCTCATGATTAAATTTAGGGTCGTCCTATCATATTATCTCAATTTCATTTGAATAAAAAGTTCATATGAAAAACCACATTTAGGGTCAATAATCTAGCACATAATGAAATCTTGAGTCATCAAAACACACTATCCCAATATAATATGAATTAAAATTCATATTTCAAGCCATATTTTGGGTCAAGAATTCATTTGAGATTAAATTTAGAGTCATCCAATCATGATATCTCAATTTCATACGAACCGAAAAATTCATATTGCAAGCCACATTTTAGGTCAAGAATCCATCTCATAATTAAATTTTTGTTCATCCAAACATTTCATTTCAATCTCATTAATAAAAATTCATATTGTAAGCCATATTTTGGGTCGAGAATTTGTAACTAAATTTAGGATCATCTTATCATATTATCTGAATTGTATATGAACAAAAAATTCATATTCCAATCCACTCAAGAATGCACCTCGTAATTAATTTTGGATCATCCTAAGTTCCTAACATAGCAACCGACTTGTCTTAGGGGATACTTATTGAAACTTTTTTATTTTTATTAGCCTTCTTATGCATGAATAATCAGGAATGATCAAGATTATACATTCTTGGATACTAATAAAAAATAATATGTTAATGTTGCAAACGAAACTTGAAAGCACTGCAGAATAATTGAAGGTCCAATCAAGAAAACCATGAATTTCAAACCCTAAAATAATGAATGTTGATTATTCAAACCCTAAATTTGAAGAAACTTGAATCCGAATAACAAAGTTTGTGAGTCTGTTGTCATCTTTTTCCAGCACCAACTAAAACCAGAAATCAACGGTTTGAATTTCAAGAACGGGATGTTACCGTTACCGTCGCAAACGAAAAAGAAAAGAAAAAGTTGCCTCAAAACATCAACGCCAAACACGAAGATGACATAGGTCAAATCAATTATAAAGAATTTGATTCAAAGTGCAGAAGATTGAAAATCGAAAATTAAGAACACACCTCTGTATTTCTTTCTCCAATTTTGTAAGAATAATCGAAATCAATCAAAGAACGGACTAGAACGAATTCAGAATAATCGAAATCCAATCAAGAAGCTCCAATCTCTTGGTGAATGGGAAACTTCAAAGCCCAGAAATTTTTTCCAATATCCTTTATACCTACGTTTCTATCAATCACATTCTTAACTTTGGAAATTTTATGAGAACTGTGATTAGCTATCACAATGTCATTTACATAGATTAGGAGGGATGTGTATGAAGGTGTGGTAGTAACCACTAGTTCAGTAGGCTTTACTTAAATTAAAGATCGGGAAGTCAATTAAAGAACCTGGTGCAAGATGTGCTGATATGGCAGGACAGGTATAGTGGAAATCATGGTCTGGATTGAGGAGTGGAATTGGTTGTTCTACCTAGCAAATTGTTGGAAACATATAGCGAAGGAAACCAACAAATTCTAAGGCTATCATCATCCAGAAATGCACATTGTAAAGTTTGAAGAGAGAACTTTTATTCAACATCATCAATGCCATTCTGTTACTGAGATATACAACTAGTAAAACTTTGAAAGTCCACAACTATTTTGGTAAGAATGACTGCTTCATTAGGGCTGAGCCACTCCTAATATGTATGGATGCTTTCTTTCCAATCCTAGCATTCTAGTAATAGATGTTTCAACACAAATAAAATGATGAACAATGCCCTTGCTTCTACACAAATCATCTGGCTTAAACACAATTTGATTATCATTTCTAATCAGTTTAGTCCTTCTTGCAAACCGATTTTCTACCATAGTAATGGAGTCTGCCACTTTTTCCAAATATATTACGAAATATTTGAATAAATTAAGGAGTCACAAAATGTAGACTATTAATTACTAACAATAAGATTGGTTTTATGATTGTTTTTTTTATCAGTGGTTGGTTTGAATATAAATTATTTTCAAGATCAATTCTAAAACATAATTAAATGAAACATGCTCTTAAGCACAGATCAATGCCCACCTTTAAGTATCTCCAAACAAGATTTGAATAAAAATGGTTAACCCCCAAACTTGACTACCAAATGTCCAACAGCGTTACATGCAGGACCTAAGTGTCCTCTCAACCTACATATCACCTAATAAACGGAAGAAAGAACAAAATATAAAAAAATGAAAGCATAAAGTTACAGTATAGACATTAGATAGAGATGGTGAATGTACTGTGTATCTCCTTGGTTCATCGCCATTAATATGATCTATGAAACTCCAAACAGGATTGTAGAGGATGAAAGTTGTGATCATGTAAATGAGAAATGCCACAAAGCCTCCAAACCTATGTCACACATGTATAAATATATATACTGTTAATCAAAGCAAATTGACAATATGCACTAACCAATTTCAGTTTAATTTCCAATTAATTCCTTCAATTTCTATCCTCTTGCAATAAACAATTTTCAAGTTTGAAATTAGATGAGTGTTTTTTGTTCTCACTCATATGATCAGATAATTCATGCCAGAAATGACGAAACCTAATATCATAATATGACTTCAACAAAATGAATGAATGTGTACAAAGAAGAGTCTTATATACAAGAAGATGAAGTAACTAATTATGTTGGGATTAACTAAATAAACCATTATACAAGAAAATGGGGCGTTATCAATGGATATTAGTGTTACTTACGACCACGACCCCTCAATTTTTTATGGCTATATCCATAGATACATAAGAAATAGGAAACAAACAAGTTAACTGATGGACTTGTCTCAATTTTTTATGGCTATATCCATAGATATTGGCACCCTTTATTTGCTGCCACATTTTCAACACGCACACTCAACATGAAGGAACCTGACAATACGCCTCAATGAGAAGGAACTTGGAAATAGTACCCCTCCCCATTAACAGTCCCTTTTCTCACTCAAGCTCTCTCTATCTCTACTCTCAGCCTCTATCCTAACAGACGCTCCAACCAGCAGCAGCGAGCCCCCACCCCATTGCTTGTCCACCACCACCAATGCCTTGTTTCACCCGGTGGCCCTCTCTCTCGGCATGAGTCGGAGAAACTAGTCCAAACTAAATAATTGTATTTGCGTAAATCTATCAATCATATTCTTAACTTTGGAAAGCTTATGGGGAGTGTAACTAACTATCACAATGTCATCTCCATAGATGAGGAGGGCTGTATATTAAGAGGTGTGGTGGCAGCCACTAGTTCATCAGGATTAACTGATATAGTAAGGTTAAGATTGGGAAATCTATTAGAGAAACTGGTGCAACAGAATCTGTCGATATGGAAAGACAGGTACAAACAAAATCACTGATTTGAATTGATGAATGGAATTGGTTCAAGTGGCAGCAGTCAGCAGGGCTTGGATAGGAAACGAATCCCAAGTGTGAGTAAGGTTATTGATGACTTTTGTATGGGAAAATATGTTCACAGAACACAATATGTCTAGAAACCATAATCCGTTTCCTAATGGGATGATAGACAACAACCCATTCCATATTCATCTTGCAATCTAAGAAGACACACTTACCCTGACCTGCCAACATAGCAAAGGAAACCAACAATTTCTAAGGTTATCAACATGTAGTAATGCACATTGTAACAGGAAAAAGGGAGAACTTTTATTCAACGTCATCAGTGTCGTTCTGTTAATGAGGTATACATGTAAAACTTCAGAAGTCCACAATTATTTTGGTAAGAATGACTGCTTCATTAGAGCTTGAGCCACTCCTAAAATGTGTTGGTGTTTCCTTTCCACCCTAGCATTCTAATCAGGCGTTTCAATACAACTAAAATGATGAACAATGTCCTTTGCTTCTACACAAATCATCTAGCCTAGACGCAATGTAATTATCACTTGTAATCAGTTTAATCCTTCTTGAGAACTGATTTTTCACCGTAGTAATGAAGTCTGCCACAAAGTATAGCCCTGTTACTACTCAATAGAAACAACAACAACAACAAAGTATTTGTGAAACATCTCTAACTTTGTAGAAAAGGAATGTCCAAACCTATAGTGCCAAATGGTGGACTCTGAAACATTATAAGAACTACTATCAATTCAAGTCGCATAATCCAAATGACAAAGGCTACACTTGAGGATAACCGAACCAATCTTCTACAGCAAGAAATTCTAAATCACACAATAATCATAAGAAAAATTGGCACTGCGTTTTTTTACCTTTATTAATATCCGGGATAAATACCAAATTGAGGTTGAAATTAGGAAAATATACGACATCTCTCTTGGAAAATATAGGACATGATTTTGAATGCCCTCAAGTCATCACATATAAGGTCAGTAGCTCCAAAATCAATGATCCAAGGGGATAGACACAACAAAACACTAAAACAGTCATGAACAACTAGATGAGAACTCAAAGAATGATCAAGTATACCATATACACCAGCTGCAATGTGAAATTTGTTGATATCTTTCTTCAAGATATCCATCCTCTGTTTGCACTATTCACGCATAAAACCACTTGACACTGCCTATTGTTTTGTATTATCATATTTCCTCTCTCCATCTTCAGACACAAAATTCACATTAGACTTCATCTTGAAAGCAACAAAAAATAGGTTTTTGCAGTACTGTGGGATGTTTTCCTACAGAAATTGCACTATTTTGTGCTCCAATTGCCCTTTCCTCTACCAAATGGTTTCTTACAGTCTTACCATCAATAAGTTTAACCAAGGACTCAAATTTTTCCCTCCATTTTGTCTCTCATGCTCAATCAATGTTGAGAAAAAGTATTAAAGGCATAAGAATAAAAAATCATATTGCAAGCCTTATTTTGAGTCAAGAATTCATCTCGTGATTAAATTCAGAGTCATCCAATCATATTATCACAATTTCATATGAATAAATAATTGCAAATCACATTTTGGTTCAAGAATTCATCTAGTGATTAAAATTCAGGTCTTCTAAACATACTATTCATGAATAAAAAATTCATATTGCAAGCCACATTTTGGGTCAAGAATCCATCTCGTGATTAAATTTAGAGTCATTCAATCATACTACTCCAATTTCATATGAATAAAAAAAATTATATTGCAAACCACATTTAAGGTCAAAAATCCATCTCGTGATTAACGGGTCATCCTATCATATTATCCCAATTTCATTTAAATAAAAAGTTCATATGAAAAACCACATTTAGGGTCAATAGTCTAGCGCATAATTAAATTGAGTCATCAAAACACACTATCCCAATATAATATGAATTAAAATTCATATTTCAAGCCACATTTTGGGTCAAGAATTCATCTCAGGATTAAATTTAGGGTCATCCAATCATATTATCTCAATTTCATATGAACTGAAAGTTCATATTGCAAGCCACATTTTGGGTCAAGAATTCATCTCAGGATTAAATTTAGGGTCATCCAATCATATTATCTCAATTTCATATGAACTGAAAGTTCATATTGCAAGCCACATTTTGGGTCAAGAATTCATCTCAGGATTAAATTTAGGGTCATCCAATCATATTATCTCAATTTCATATGAACTGAAAGTTCATATTGCAAGCCACATTTTGGGTCAAGAATTCATCTCAGGATTAAATTTAGGGTCATCCAATCATATTATCTCAATTTCATATGAACTGAAAGTTCATATTGCAAGCCACATTTTGGGTCAAGAATCCATCTCGTAATTAAAATATGAGTCATCCAAACATTTTATCCCAATTTAATATGAATTAAAAATTCATATTTCAAGCCACATTTTTTGGGTCAAGAATTCATCCCGAGATTAAATTTAGGGTCATCCAATCATATTATCCCAATTTCATATGAACTGAAAGTTCATAATGCAAGCCACATTTTGGGTCAAGAATCATTCTTAATTAAATTTTGATTCATCCAAACTTATTATCCCAATTTCATATGAATATAAATTCATATTACAAACCACAATTTAGGTCAAAAATCCATCACATGATTAAATGTAGGATCATCTAATCAAATTATTTCAATTTTATATGAAAAATAATTCATATTGAAAGTCACATTTTGGGTCAAAAATCCATCTCGTAATTAAAATATGAATCATCAAATCATATTATCCCAATTTAATATGAATTAAAAATTCATATTTCAAGCCACATTTTGGGTCAATAATTCATCTCGAGATTAAATATAGTGACATCCAATCATATTATCCCAATTTCATATGAACTGAAAGTTCATATTGCAAGCCACATTTTGGGTCAAGAATCGATCTCATAATTAAATTTTGGTTCATCCAAACTTATCATCCCAATTTCATATGAATAAAAATTCATATTGCAAGCTACATTTTGGGTCAAGAATCCATCTCGTGATTAAATTTAAGAGTCATTCAATCATACTATCCCAAATTCATATGAATAAAAAAATTCATATTGCAAGCCACATTTAAGGTCAAAAATACATCTCATGATTAAATTTAGGGTCGTCCTATCATATTATCTCAATTTCATTTGAATAAAAAGTTCTTATGAAAAACCACATTTAGGGTCAATAGTCTAGCGCATAATTAAATTGAGTCATCAAAACACACTATCCCAATATAATATGAATTAAAATTCATATTTCAAGCCACATTTTGGGTCAAGAATTCATCTCAGGATTAAATTTAGGGTCATCCAATCATATTATCTCAATTTCATATGAAATGAAAGTTCATATTGCAAGCCACATTTTGGGTCAAGAATCCATCTCAATTAAATTTTGGTTCATCCAAATATATTATGTCAATTTCATATGAATAAAAATTCATATTGCTAGCCACATCTTGCGTCAAGAATCCATCTCATCGTAAAATTTTGGTTCATAGAAACATATCATCCCAATTTCATATGAATAAAAATTTCAAGCCATATTTTGGGTCAAGAATTCATCTGAGATTAAATTTAGGGTCATCCAATCACGATATCTCAATTTCATATGAACCGAAAAATTCATATTGCAAGCCACATTTTGGGTCAAGAATCCATCTCATAATTAAATTTTTGTTCATCCAAACATTTCATTCCAATCTCATTAATAAAAATTCATATTGTAAGCCATTTTTTGGGTCGAGAATTTGTAACTAAATTTAGGATCATCTTATCATATTATCTGAATTGCATATGAACAAAAAATTCATATTCCAATCCACTCAAGAATGCACCTCGTAATTAATTTTGGATCATCCTAAGTTCCTAACACAGCAACCGACTTGTCTAAGGGGATACTTATTGAAACTTTTTTATTTTTATTAGCCTTCTTATGCATGAATAATCAGGAATGATCAAGATTATACATTCTTGGATACTAATAAAAAATAATATGTTAATGTTGCAAACGAAACTTGAAAGCACTGCAGAATAATTGAAGGTCCAATCAAGAAAACCATGAATTTCAAACCCTAAAATAATGAATGTTGATTATTCAAACCCTAAATTTGAAGAAACTTGAATCCGAATAACAAAGTTTGTGAGTCTGTTGTCATCTTTTTCCAGCACCAATTAAAACCAGAAATCGACGGTTTGAATTTCAAGAACGGGATGTTACCGTTACCGTCGCAAACGAAAAAGAAAAGAAAAAGTTGCCTCAAAACATCAACGCCAAACACGAAGATGACATAGGTCAAATCAATTATAAAGAATTTGATTCAAAGTGCAGAAGATTGAAAATCGAAAATTAAGAACACACCTCTGTATTTCTTTCTCCAATTTTGTAAGAATAATCGAAATCAATCAAAGAACGAACTAGAACGAATTCAGAATAATCGAAATCCAATCAAGAAGCTCCAATCTTTTCTTTTTCCGATTCGTCAAGTTCGCAGCTCTTTTTCTTTCTCCAATTCGTCATGTTCGTTCGCAGCTATTTTTTTCTCCAATTCGTCATGTTCGCACCTATTTATCTCTCCGTGAAGCAGACTCGAAACCCACAATATGTTAACGGTACACAACCGGACCCTTTTATTTACTTTTTATGAATAGCTGGAAATTTTTTTTGTCAAAAACAGTTGGATTATGGTGTAACCTTATACTCTGTTTTTGTATGTGAAGTAAATTTTTTTATACGAACCTTAAACCGTTTTTATTTTACCAAATAATTTTTTTTTACGTCTGTTGAACAAGATAACGTTCACTCATATTTATAATTTTTTATATGATAATAGTATTATAACTTTTTTACTAAAGTATTTACAATATTTTATTGCATATATAATAAAAACAAATCATATGTGTACTTTATTATTTAATCAAAAAAGATAAAAAAAATTATTAATTTATTATTTCCTTTTTTTTCTTCGTAATTTCTTCTAAAATTTTGATTCATCTAACACATAACTTTATAAAAATCGTTTATAACATGTCACTCTTTATAATGTTTTATGGAATTATAATTTTTATTATTGGGAGACAGGTTTTTTGCAACACAGTATTTATGAGTCCGACATTATTAGGTCTAATAGGTGTATATAAATGACAGGTGACCCGATTGATCAACTATAATATTATCTTATATTTTTGTATTAATCGTATTAGAAATATGTCAAACATTAAATAAGAATATCTCTTATACTTTAGCAAGCCATAGAATCCAAGACGTTTGTTATATGTTAGAGGTCTCACAATCACATAATACTCCACAATTCTTGTTGTTGACGCATTAATGCATATTTAGACATTGTATTTGCCTAATTTTCATGAATACCGAAAAAACCCCACCAAAGTCTCATACAAACAGTTTCATTGACATTTGTATAAGTTGATTTCATCTTGGGCATGGTACAACCATACATCACCCATAAGACCTTATGATTATCATTAAAAAAATTTAAAACCGCAAGTACAAAGAAAAAACTACACACAAAAAAGGGTTATTCTTATAAAAGTGTCTACTCTTATATTTATTTCTGCTCTAAAGGGAGATTGATTTTGCTAATGAGAAAGTGTTTACTCTTGCTGGAAATGGGACCAAGGGCTCTGATTATATTGGAGGAGGAAAAGGAGACACTCAGGTAATTAAATTAATTTGTAAATTTTGAGGATGAGTGACATGCACGTAATATACAGCTAAAAATCCAAGATGGACCTCATAATTTTTTCAAACATAATCTTGTTAGGCTCCTTAATGAACCACAAAGTTAGACTCAATTTTCTCCCTTATCCAGCTCCTTAATTCTCCTTGGGATGTCTGTTTTCATCCATTTGAAGAAAATATTTATATTGCCATGGCTGGCCAACATCAGATTTGGGAGCACAATATATTGAGTGGAATTACCAGAGCCTTTAGTGGTGATGGCTACGAAAGAAATTTAAATGGATCCAGGTATCACTTCTTCAACTGAAGATACACCCAACTGATGTTGAACTTCATTTACATTTCAAGTGTTCTTTTGTGGACTGTATTGAGCGGCCTTTGATTACCATGTTGCTCAGGATTTATCTTACAATTGTACAATCATTATGTATATCTTTAATGCTATATACCAACACCAATAAATTTGAAATTGAACTTATAGTATTCAAAATGAGGAATGCCATCAATACACTCTTTGATGTATTATTGAAGACACACTTTATGATTATTCATTCTTTAAAAAGTCAATAATTTTTTTAAAAGCGATCAATTAAAAAATGAACTAATCGTAGAGTGCGTCAAAAATAATGTGTTGCTCGTGTTCCTTTTTTTTTTTTCCACATTCTATCTTATCTTGTATTCTCTTTGACTGCTTCTCGCATGCTTCTGTGTTAATCTCTTCTCTTGGCTATTGATGCTGGCCGTTCAACATATTTCACTGTGATTGCATGATGTTTATCTGTCACAATCATTCATTATTTTATGAAGGTATTTGGAATGAATCTAAGAGATTGTGTCATGGTTATCTATGCTGACAATGTCATAATTAATTTGCTCTGGAGTTTAATTTGATTGTTGCCTAATATGATGGGGATATTGGCTAGGTATACCTCTTTTCTTGAAGCACTTTCAGTAACTTGAGAGTTTGAAACTGTCATTTTAAGAAATTCCTTTTGCTGATCTTATATACAGCAGTTAATGATGTGAATTAAATAGTTTCATTTTCTAAGACAAAAAAAAATGTGTGTATTTGTGTTTGGTTGAACTGTGGTTTTGAAATATAAGTCCCGTTTATTCCATGTGTTTTATTTGGTGATTTTTCAAATAGAAACTCTGAAAATCTTCTGATTATTTATTTTTTATTTGAGATAGTTCTACAAGCACATCCTTTGCACAACCTTCTGGTCTTTCACTGTCTCAAGGTAACACATGGTCACAATTCTCTTGAACTTTGATTTAAACTGTAAAAATATGTTATTAACACACAAGAAACACAGAAAACATATTTTTACATAAACCAATTGTTATTAATACTAATAAATGATTCACATGATTTTGCATGATAAGATCTAAGGGAAATATACATAGCTGATAGTGAGAGTAGTTCAATTCGAGCTGTTGATCTGAAAACAGGAGGATCTCGTTTGCTAGCTGGTGGTGATCCTCTCTTCTCGGAAAATTTGTTTAAGGTAGTTCTAATACAATTTGTAAGCGTTTTATGTAGTTTTTTTTTCATCAGCTTGCGCCTTGCAGTACTAATTTTTCTTCTATAATTAAACTTCTTTATCATTGTCAAGCACAAGCAAACCGCTTTTTACTAGGTGGAGTTGAGTGGGGCTGAGAGCCATAGTGGGGCTGAGTGCATGGCTCAATCGGTACTTTTAAGTCTTGTTATAAATTAGGTCCATAATAAATCTCTCTTAATGGTTTGAGCTTTCTTTGGTCTCCATCTACCTCTGACTAATGGTATTTGGTCAACCTCTTTGCCGGTGCTCTTACAAGTCTTCTCCATACATGCTGCCATAACCACTTAAGGCAGGATTCAATCATCTTTTTAACAATGGGTGTTACCCCAATTTTGTCTATAATAGCCTATTTTATCTTGTGTAACTACTCGTCGATTGTTAACAATTTTTCATTTATTTATAACCTTTCTCTTAAGAATTCCTTTTTCCTGACAACCTACTTCTATGTTCTCAAACTTCTGCAGTTTGGTGATCAAGATGGAACAGGCTCTGAAGTACTTCTTCAACATCCGCTGGGGGTTGTGTGTGGAAATGATGGCATAATTTATATCACGGATAGCTACAATCACAAGGTAGATCAGACCAAATTACTTTTGCAATCATTATAGCCCTGGCATGCAGTGTATCTTTAGAGAGAACATCAATTGATTGTATTTGTGTGTGTGTGTGTAATACTTCAAAGCGGAATATATGTTATGATATTTTATATGTTCCTTTTGTCTTTATGTGCATTTTCCAAATTCTGTCTTTGCTGATGTTTCTGAAAATTCTCTCCTCATTCTTATTTATGTATGGTTCTTGTGACACTAAGATTGACCGGTCAGCCTGCAAGTTTCTATTAGTAATTAATATTTCATGTTCAAGCGACTTGGTTTAAACTTCTGTATATATCAGATACTACAATTACCCTTTTGCTTTGAAATCTTGCAAAGGTGTCTTGTCTAATTCTTCTCCCATTTACCGGCTTAGGACCTGTACTGGAAAATTCTAGAACATTTAGATTTTTGTCATCAAACTTATCTAATGAATGTTTGGAAGCATGCATGATACAACCGACTTAGAAAGTAACAAGTAAAATGGACAGACATGCCCTAGCCCCAATACTCGCAGTAACTGAATTTCCTACTCTTTTCTAATTTGTTTTAAATATTTCAGATCAAGAAATTAGATCCTACCAGTAAAATACGCTTTTGAAGATTGTAAATCTGACAGTCGTATTTCTTGTTTTATATAGATTGTAAATTGCACATTTGAAAAGATGTTTCTTATGCTCTTAATGTAAATGCTCATGCAAATTAATATCAATATAACAAATCAAAACAAATGAAGTCTTGCTTACCTAATAGTCATGGATATATGTTAAAACATATTTTTTAATGTTTTGCAGCTCTCTGAACCCGCAGGAATTGTTGAAGGGAGCAATGGTAATGCTCTTTTTACTGCAATCTATTTCATTATTCTTTTAAATGTTTTCATACATTAATCTTAATGAATCTAAGAGGATCACACACATACTACATTTGTGTCTGATACTCATTACTTTAGACCACGTGTGTGTGTGTATTGGTACATATATACACTCACACATGCACGCACACATTAAGAAAATACCTTATAATTTGGATTGATTTAGATGTGAACACCCCTAATTACAGTCATACATACATCAACTGCAATTGATATAAGAATAATGCTAACAACACACTATCTTCTATTGGTAAGAATTCATATGGGTCCTACCAAATTTATGTAAGACTTGTTTGTATTTCAACCAATAAGGAGTGTGTTTGAAAGAGTATGTTACTAATGCTCTTCTTGATATAATTGTTATCTCATTATGCCTAAATACAATATTCACAAACTAACCTTTGTCTTACAAGTATACATCTTATCCATAGAATTTATGAATGTTGATTCCTTGAAATAATCTCAGTCTTAGAATTATTATTTATTCTTTTTACAGGGAGACTATTCATAGCCGATACAAAAAACAGCCTAATCCGATATTTGGATTTGAACACTAATGAATTTGAACTCTGTACCTTGGAGCTTAAAGGATTTCAGCCTCCCAAACCAAAATCAAGATCTTTTAAACGTCTCAAGAGACGGCCAACCGCTGACATGGTGCCAATTATTAATGACCCCATTTCATCAGAGGAAGGAAACTTGTCTATTAAAATATCTTTACCAAATGGGTATCATTTCTCAAAGGTTCTCATCATTGTCCTCTCGTTCAACCACTAAACTGTAGTTCAATTCATTACATATACACGAGACTATATTTCATTGACTACCGCCCTTAAAATTCCATTGCAGGAAGCTCGTAGTAGATTCAGTGTTGATATTGAACCTGAAAATGCTGTGAATATCAATCCTCTAGATGGACTCCTTAGTCCAGAAGGATCTACAACGCTTCACTTTAAGAGATCCTCTCACTCTGCTTCAATCGGAAGAATTAATTGCAAGGTATGCCTCATTAAAGTAAATAGTCCGCTCCTTCAATGAAAATAAGCAAAGAAGTGTAGTTAGTAATATTATACATGTTAGGGGAGGGGGAAATGTTAGTCGCATGGATTGAACGCTGAACCTCCTACATATAACTTTTTCGGTGTCCCTTAGCCAAACCACTGAGCTATTGCTTCGGGGACACGAGCAAAGAAGTGTTAATTAATGTCAGAAATATCTATAGCTGCTTTAGCCTTTGTTGATTCTGATATAGGAAGTAGCCTCAGTGAAAATATAAACAATATTTTCACTCTTTGCAGATTTACTATTGCAAGGAAGATGAGGTTTGTTTATACCAATCCTTGCTGTTTGAGGTCCCCTTCCAAGATGGAGTTTTTAACACTGCCCAAGCAGACGTCACTCTTGCCCATTTTGTGAAACCCAAAAGTTCGACTAGCAACGTACTGCAGCCTATTGCCCCATAGCACGTTGAACCAGGTTTTTTACCTCAGTCTCATGGCATAATGACATTGAGAAAACCGTCATGTATGCATGTATGTGTTGCTTGCTCACACAATTTCCATGTCCCATCGTGTATTTAACCGGCGACATGGGAATTAGGTAATATTGCTGGTGATTTCCTGAGGGATTTGTTCTCAGTCATGGTACACTCCTGGCAACAGTGATCTGTTGAATCCATAAAATATCTATCTTGATCGCTTCATGGACTATATTTAATTTGTGCCGTGAAAAGCCGCTCCAAAACTCGAACAGGTTGGGAAAAAATTTGCTCAAAATATTGCTTGTACATTAGAGTTAGCAGATCTTATGTAAATTAATAAAATATATAGTATTATCAAAACTAAAATAATTTACGTTGTTATCATTTCTTATCCAACAGCATGTTCATGCTCTAGTGTTATCTTTTCAGATTCAACCTGCATTGCCTATCCTTGGAAACTTTTGTTGATGACTGATGAAAAAGTTGTAGTAAATGCATGTCGGGCTCTTTTTTTCCTTACTTACGCCGGCTCATGGGAAATGATCGAAGCTGTCATTGAAGCAAATGTTTTCCCAAGACTTGTAAAATTACTACGCTAATCTATCTTTCTTTTTTAGTAACAGAACCATTGACTTAATATATGTTTCCTTTACCTTTTGTGAACTGACTAAATTATACAGGTCTCCAGGATAAAAAATTATTGTGTCTGTTTTGAAGACTATAGTAGAGATTGCACAAATTATGGTTGTTATATTGATTCTAAGAATCTCTAATCACATCGTCGTGGTTGTTGAACATGTCACACGAGAGTTATATAGACGGTTGAGACTTGAGAGAGTATGATTCTGTATATACATTACTTCAATTAAAATAAAACTAGAATATAATTCGCGCGTTGCACGAATATTTAGACTTTAACATATCATTTAGACTTTAACATATCAGTAATATTGTGAATAAAATTTTAAAATTTTAAAAATAATATAATATATATAGACTTTAATATATTAGCAATATTATGAATAAGATTTTAAAATTTCAAAAATAATATAATTTATTTATTTTGTATGTAGAGTATTTTTTCAAGTGAGTTTATTTGAGTAATTATTATATATGAGTTGACAAACACACATTTGAAGAATATGTAAAATATTTTGTAGAACGTAATTACAACTAATTCATATATTTAGTATTAAAAATCCACAGTGATTATCATCTTACAAACAAAATTCATAAATTATATTTAGTGTTAAAAATATTAAAAGTGTTTTAATAAATATTAATATATTTAATTATCTACCTCAAAATCAAATTAGTTATGCTCTTCTAATGTGTGGTAAATCTAAATTTATTTTCAAAATATTTTAAAAAAAATATAAAAATGATTTTGTCATTTGGTATTCATTTCATTCTAATTTTGTCAAAGAAATGACAAATCTAAATTCCAATATTTTGAGTATGAAACTTCTATACAACATGACTTGAGAATTTTTACAAACAACTCATATGTATGTAGAAAATTAAAACATATCAGAATGTTGATTACTTCATTTTAGTTTTGTATGTAGAAAATTATATATTCATTATACTTTAATTTGTAACTCATGACACATTAATAGTTATACATAATATTAGATACTAAATAATAATAATAATAATAATAATAATAATAATAATATAAGAATTTTTCAACTATATCTACTTCTTTGAAAATAATTGGGTTGTAAGCCACTAATTGTAGAGATTGTTTGAAGAATTAGAATAATATACGCCAAAATAATTTTCTCTCGAACAAATAATAATAACACTCATAATATAAAGCTAAATATATATTATTGTTGGGTAGTTTTGTTTTATTAATGTTTATTATTTTATTTTATTCTTAAAAACAAAAAGAAGAAGTAGATATCTTTTAACTATTGATATTTGGTGAAAAATAATATTGATAAACATTAATAATTGTCCGGATGTGAAATGAGATATCTTATGTTGATGTCGGGTTGTAAGAGCATCTCCAACGGTAAACTCAATATGGGTTATTAAATGGGGTTCACCATTCACATCATTTTAAAATAACTTATTCATTTTTTACTCCAACGATGAACTCAGAGGTTCATTAGATATGGTCAACCACTAACCGTGATATATTTATTATTATACGTAAATTAATTATAAAAAAAAAAAAGTAATCACGATGAAGTATATTTCCTTCCCGACATGTGATAACACACCTTGGCACAACTCCAACGGTGAACTCACAAAAAACTAAATTTTACATTATTACACCTTAGTGGACGTACGTATTTACGTACCGTTGAAGATACTCTAATGAAACAAGTTTCATGAATGTTGACGTGTGATCATAAATTATGATATAAAATGAAATGGAGTGACATTTATCTTGGATCAGCCCACTCCGGAACAATAATATAGAAAGAAATTGTGTCAAACTTAAGATATTTATTATATGAATATCTTGTGGAAGAAGTTTTTCGTACTAAAATTTACATCAAACATACTATATATGTATATATTATATAGTACTTTCAAAAAGAATGATAAACTTTAAGTGTATTGTCTAATAATAATAATATTTAAAACTAATATAGTAAGTTTTGTTTATGAGGTGTCAGTGAAGTGGTAAGAATTTGATTCTTAAATTTGGTTCAAATATTTTATAAGACAATTATAAATTGATCATTTAAATTTTATCATTATTAATAATAATTTTTTCTCCCTCAATTTTCTTTTTAAAATAGTCAATCTAAATTAAAGTGAGCATATCTATAATTTTATGAATGAATGAATATGTTGGTTTTTATTAATATTTTTATTGGACACGATCATTCAAACCTTGAATGAGAAAAACACTTTTACATTTTTTTTTTTGACTTGATATCTTTGATCTCTCTTTTATCCTCTTCTCTTTTTTTTTTTTTTTTTTGAAGAATTAATATTGTGATCTTAAGTTGGATCTCATGTTGTTGTATGCCTTGTATTGTAAACAACCTCGATTCTCGTGCTATAGTATGATCCATATTGTTGATCTTGACCTTTTGTGTACATATTTTTTGTTTTTGTTATTTTTCTACTTCTCCAAGATTGTCTTTTCAGGTTTTCAACCCAACAGATGTTTATTATACTTTTTTTGTACCCTAATTTTTGCTTAGGTCGCCCTTTCAGGTTTTCAACCTAGCGGGTATTTTTTATTTAAGTATGATACTTTTTTACGGCGTTTGATTTTACATGAAGGACTAGATTTTTTCTATCCATATTTGTGAGGATCAAAGCGCCACATGAGAAAGCTTCCTTCACGACGTATGGGCCCTCATAGTTAGAGGTCTATTTCCCACGATAATTATTTCGAATGGGTAAGATCTTTTTTAGCACCAAGTCTCCTTCTCGAAATTCTTGAGGACGTATTTTTTCTCGTACGCTTTTTTCAGTCTTTTCTTATATTATTGCTCATGACATAAAGCCGTCAACCTTTTTTCTTCAATTAAATTTAATTGATCGAAACGGATTTGTACCTATTCCGACTCCTCTAGTTTGACTTCCATTAATACAACAATCGACTTGATTCTTATTAATTAATTCTAAAAAAACTTGTTCGTGAAACCATAAAATTTCTTATTTATATCATACATGCATAGTACAGTAAAAAAAATCTAATAACAATAATGTCAAAAAAAATAGACAAAGAAAAAAAAGAAAAAGAAAATGTTTACCTCACTCGATAAGTTTTTTATTAGCTCTTGGTTCCAATCTATCTTCTCTACTTTTCTCCCCCTTTCAGTTTTTTTTTTCTCTTGTTTATAATTAGAAATTAAGTTTAAATTTTTTGGAAGACAATTATTCTTATTAATGATAATTTTTAGCGGTTTCAAAAATCTATCATAATCACTTAAGGTATATTTTTTAATTCTTTTTAAAAAACAATAAATTAAACCAGAATTCTAATAATTTATTTTTTTATTTTTTTTATTAACGAAAAGTCAAAAATATCCATAATGTTTATTATTATTTATTTTTTTTCTAAAAAAAAGGAGTGGATATCTTTTAACCATTGATATTTGGTGTGACATTCATCTTGGATCAGCCCACTCCGGAACAATAATATAGAAAGAAATTGCGTCAAGCTTAAGTTATTTATTATATAAGATATTTATTATATGAATATCTTGTGGAAGAAGTTTTCCGTACTAAAATTTACATCAAATATATAGTACTTTCAAAAAGAATGATAAACTTTAAGTGTATTGTCTAACAATATTAATATTTAGAACTAATATAGTTAAGTTTTGTTTATGAGGTGTTAGTGAAATAGTAAGAATTTGATTCTTAAATTTGGTTCAATTATTTTATAAGATAATTATAAATTGATCATTTAAATTTTATCATTATTAATAATAATTTTTTTCTCCCTCAATTTTCTTTCTAAAATAGTCAATCTAAATTAAAGTTATCATATCTTTATTACAATGTTTAAAATTATAGATAAAATGTAATACTCAATATTTTATATAAAACTACATAATAATTTTTCCTTCATTTTGCTATATTTATATTTAATTTTTTTTCCTCTATTATTTTATCTTAGTTTAAGTGTTTTTGTGTGTTGTTGGTTTGGTAATAAATTAACTTTGATCAATTACTTTAATGTCATCAAAGTTACAAATTCGAAGACATAAATATTTAAGATAGTTGAATTTTGTCATATCTATAAATATATTATCATTTGATGCTATTACCTTACATCATATAAGTTTGTTCACAAATTCATTCTATTTTTTTAAGAATTTTTAATTTATATTATATCAATTTTTTTCATCAATTTAAGTAACCGTTATCGTCATTTTTAGTTGAAAAAGAAAACACTCTGAGGTGAACATTTTCACTAAATTCATACTAATATGTGTGCTACACTTTGTTAGTTTACTGTTATAAAATTTCGATAAAATTACATCTCTTTTTTATTTATTACCTTTTCACCTCACTAATTTATCGAAGATTTATTTAAGGTAGGTATACTTTATATTCTTGATAAAAAATATACTTCTATGTTTTTTGCTTTATTTCTTTTATTTTTAATTATTTATAACAATTTTCAAATAAAATAGTGGATAAGATTGTTAATTTGTTTAAACCGTATTTTTCTTTTGACAATTTAAAGTGGATTATTATATTATGATATCCGTAATCAAACATTTTTTGTTTATTTTACAATTAACTGAACATGAAAAATAATAACTTAACTATTTTCGCTAAAAGAAAAATTAAATAGGATTCGTGTATGGTAAATTGATATAATCTAATTAACTATATCAAATAGTGCATAGAGTTGATACTTTTCTTTGCCACTCTAATCCTTTGGTTCTTAAAGTTTTAAATAATCTAAAGTTTCAGTGTTATGTAAATTAGATATAATCAATAATTAATTTATTTATCAAATTTATCCTCCTAATTTATTTATTCTCAATTGAAATTTAGTAAATACTTGAATTCGATTACTTAATTCAATAAGATGACACATAAACCTTCATTCATGTATCACTTCAAGTAAAGTCTAATAGTTTTGAAAAAATTAATTTTATATAAATACCATTATTCTTAAGAACTATTATTAATCAAACTACATGTTACTTTTAAATACCTTAGAAAAACCATTTAGCGAAAATTGAAACCAAATACAAAACTCTTTTTCAATCAACTAATAGGCAATTTCTTTTGTTAAAAAGAAAAATAAAAAAATACAATTTATCTATAAAAAATATCCATAAAGAGTAAAAATTGTCTCAACCGAACTAGTCACACACCATGCTTAACATGGGTAATTACGTAAGTATATTATAAAGCAAGAAAATTCTAAATTAAAGAAATTTCCATGTGCCACCGGTCATATTCATTCAAATTCCTGTCATTTTTTATTTTTCAATTTTAATTAAAATAAATAGTCATGATAATAATATACTGATTTATTTTAACAAATTTTTATATGGTAACTTTTTTATTACGAAATCTCTAAACTGATGTGATCGAATAAAGTCTAATATTTTAAAATAGTATAAATTTAATAATTAATTTAAAATACAATAACTTATAATAATAGTTAGAGCAATACTTGATTCACATAAAAATAATAATATTAATAATTACATAAATTTTAATAAATATTATAATAATACTAATTTATTTTATTTTTATATAACAAATATACTACATTAAAATTTATTACTTTTTAAATATATATATATATATATATATATATATATATATATATATATATATATGTGTGTGTGTGTGTGTGTGTGTAAACTAAATTAAAATAATTTTAATTTATTGTATTTGCAAAATATTTTTGAAGTTTTCACCTTAAATAAAAGTTTTAAAATACAAAGTTTTGGCACTTTAAAAACTTATAAACATGAATTTTTCGAAAGTTTTAAAAATCAAAATTTCAAAACTTAATTTTACATTTCAAAAAAGAAAATAAAAGTTTTGAAAATTTGGAATTTTACTAAAAAATTTGAAATGTCATTTTTTTCAAAAATAATTACATTATATTTTTAAATATTGTATTTATAATATAAATATTGGTTAAATTTTCTGGAGTTTCCTATTTCGAAAGTTTCATATTCTATAATTACTTATTTCTATTTCAAAAATTTCATATTTTGAAATTTCCTATATTAATTAAATTTTATATTTCTAGAATTTTTTATTTTGGAAGTTTGCATTGTTCGAAACTTTCAAAAAAAAATTTTAATTTAAAAATTACATTTCAAATGTTTCAAATTAATTGAAAAAAAAAAACTTACTTGTTTGGGAGGTTTTCATGTGTGAGTACAAAGGAAAAAGAAAAAATATTTCAACTTTTTTTATCACTTTTCAATTCTTACAATCTATTTTTTAAGAAAGTGTCCTTACTATTTTAACATGGAAAAAACAAAGAAATCAAAATATTTCAGGTTGCTATTGAAAAAGAACCGTAAATATTAGAACTCTTATACATGACTCTCTCTAAAAACTGCAATATATTCCATCCAATAAAAAATAAATAAATCACAAGTAAAACAGTTAATTCAAAATTTATGGGCACGATACATTGAGACCATCATCAATCCATCTAATAACTTCTTCATCACCAAAGTTAGCCAAAGCAAAGTCTGGAAGATTATAAAGTCCATTAGTATTAGAATCACAAAAGAGAGGAATGCTATCAAAAAAACCAACATCATTCACCAAACCTTCATTCTTTAACCCATCCGATTGCCTCACCACATCCAAATAACTTAGATCGGGCCTATTTTGTTCCATAAATTCACCCTTCAAAGTAATTGTTTCATTGCTTGTAACTGATTCTGGCAAAGAAGTCGAAGAACGCTGCCACGCATCAATCTTTGAGTCATTTAAATTAGTAACCATAGTTTCAACATAAATAACATTGTTGGGCTTTCTATTAGATAGACCCCTACTCTTAATAATGGCTTCAAATTCCTGTTTTTTAGCTTGATATGCATCTGAAGCCTCTTTAGCGGTGTCGAAAGTTCCCAACCATTCACGTTTAGCCTTAAGTGGGTTTCGAATTTCTGAAACATATTTACCGGATGCTCTCATTCGAACGCCTTTATATTTTTCCATTCCATTATCGACATTCATTATTTCGTCAACACAACCATTGTCGCGTGGAAAATTAGGGACTGTAAATTCATATACAAATCTTTTTCTCATCATTCTTTTCTCAAAATTACCATCTTCATCTGATGATGAATCAGTTGCATCAGAATCATCCATAATTATACGTAGAGTTTTTGTTCTTTTCGAGATATGAGATTGAGGAACCATAATCAAACTTAAATTCAAAATTATTATTATAATAATAATAATCTCATAAAGTCCCTACAAATAGTAGTACGGATTTATTATTTAAGAAAATAAATAAATAAAATATCAAATTAGATTCACTTTTAGAAAGAGAAAAACATTACATAATAGTTTATTTACAAATCTTTGTAGCTAACAATATTTCGGTAGCAAATCCTAGTACAGAAAAATAATAATAGAGTTAGAAATTAAATCGTAAGAAAGAAAAACCGGGAATTAAGTTAATAAAACAAATGAACCTTATTATAGTGAAATACATTCATATAGCTAGCAATAGCAATGTTGATCAATAAACAGAATATCATATAAACCGAATATCATATAGCTCTCATCCAAGAAGATTGAGGAACCATAATGAAATCATTAGTTATCATATAGCTCTCACAATGGAAATATTTTTTCTTATAAAATTTATCTACTTCCTTACATTAAATCAAATTCATAAGTGTTTATTCAAAATCAGATAAAATAAGGAGAAAATAAAGATTTAAACAATTATAAAAAAGTTAATAGAAAATAAAAGCTTACCTTCATGGTTTGAGAATACTTCAGACTTTTTCTTCACCCATATTGAACGCATTGTCACTCTTTTTCTTCTCAATTTATGTTTTTTCATCGTATTTATGTATAACAATTTATTGGGCTATCCAAGCAGTCCAATAACACACATTTCAAATTTAGATAATTTTTGTTAGTTTCTATTTTAATTTTATAGAGATTTTTTTAAGAACTAAAAATATCAATTTTTATATAAAAAGTTATTGACTAAAAATACAAATAAATACTATTTAAGATTAAAAAGTTAAAATATATTTTTATGAAAATTAAAATTTATTTTACCAATTTTTAATTATTACAATTATATTTTCTTTATATTAAAGATCAAATTTTAGGATTACAACTTCCATCTCAAAATATGTTCATTGTTTTTTCATTCTTTGTTATAACAATGATTCCTTTTTCATCTACCTATATTTTGGGGGAAGACGTTATACATTTTTGTTTTAAAAATTTCTTAAATTCACAAAAACCGGCACATAATTCAGGAATTTTTACAACAAAAAATCAATTGCTTAATATGCAATATACTGGTTTTAACAATGTGCCACCTGTCATATTCATTCAAATTCCTGTCATTTTTTTTTTCAATTTTAATTCAAATAAATAGTCATAATAATAATATACTGATTTATTTTAACAAATTTTTATATGGTAATTTTTTATTACGAAATCTCTAAATTGATGTGATCAAGTAAAGTCTAATATTTTAAAATAGTTTAAATTTAATAATTAATTTAAAATACAATAACTTATAATAATATTAATAGTTAGAGCAATACTTGATTCACATAAAAATAATAATAAAATTAATAATTACAGAAATTTTATTAAATGTTATAATAATACTACATTATTTTATTATTATATAACAAATATACTAAATTAAAATTTATTACTTTTAATATATATATATATATATATATATATATATGCGTGTATATAATATATTAAAGTAATTCTAACCAAATTATCAATAATATAGTAAGGTTGTACCCATTAAGGAAATATACAAATAGCATCATAAGATCCATTCTAATTCCCTCCAATTTCAAGGGTTTATTTGTTTGTTTTTAATTCTAATTCTAACAATATAAATATGGAAACTTATTGTTGTGCAATCTTTCAATTTGATATAGAAATTTCTTCAGCTATGAATTTTAGTTAGATCTAATAACTTTAAATTCTTGAAAATATTTTATCCATTAAAAAAATGTATGCAATCAAATTTTATTATTATGAATACTATTTTATAAGCATATAATAGTTTATACAATGAGAGACCCATTTTAATTTCTTAAAAATTTTGAGAGACCCAATTTAGTCTTTGAGAAAAGTAAAAACACTTTTTAGTCCATAAAAAAAAAATTAGACTAAATTAATTATTATGTAACCATAATTAAAAAATTGAGTTTTTTTTCTTTCACCAACTTAATTATTTCACATGCAATTTCTATAAAAAAATGTACAATTAGGTCTTTTATAATAATTAAAAAAAATAGTTAATTAAGTCCCTTGACAGAGACTCTAAGATTATTCATTTAATCCATGTTGGTGACTTAATTGTCTATTTGTAATAATTATCAATAATCTAATTGTCAGTTTTTATATAAATTACACGTGGGATAATAAAGTTGATGAGTCATCGAACAACTCAACAAAAAATAATCCAATGTGGTTCGCATTAAGACTAATTTAGTCCGACTTATTTTTCTTATGCACTAAAAAATATTTTTATTTTTCTCAATGACTAAATTGAATCTTTTAAAATTTCTCAGAGACCAAATTAGACATATACTCTAAATTTTATTATTATGAATACTATTTTATAAGCATATAATAGTTTACATAAGGAACTCATTAAAATGGCTTCATTAAGTCCTTAAGTCATTGTTCAATTGATGATTATCAATATTTTTAAGTAAATGTGATGAGTTCAAACTCACGACCTTGCAGTTGGATATAAGTTAATGGCCTCATACTATGTTTGGCTAAAATGATGTGATCATTAGAATTCGAGTTAAATATGTTTTTAGCATCAATAAAATTTAAACATTTTAATTTTAGTATATGAAAAATAAAAATACAACTTTTAATCTTTAAAAAAATTATAATAAACAATTTTAGTTTATGCTAAAATGAAATATGTGCACTTGACCTTTAAATTCAATTTTTTTTTTTTATATATTGTCTTGCAAACTTGTTTAGAATATTATAAAAAGTTTATCTACAAAAATTTAGAATTTTTTGACATGAGATTAATTAAATGTGAATTTTTAAACTGTAAAAAACTAAATATAAAAGTAACAAAAATATGAATTTAGAAATTGAATTTTAAACTCATTTTATGTGCACTAAATTTTTATATTGTCTAAACATATTTGATAAAAATTCATTTAAAAATATATATTAACTTAACATAATAAAATTGCATGAATGATGATTTTGTAAAGATTTAAAAAATAAGATTTTTATTTCATTAAAATTAAAATTAATTATTAAAATTTTATAAGTACTATATTTAACTTTTAAAACTTATAAAGCCCCACCACCCACCACATTCTTTCTTGTTTTTTTGTACAAATAGTATTTATTTCAATTCACCCAAAAATCTTCCTCTCACCATTTTTTCTACCACGTCAAAAGCTTCAAATAAGCCTTTGAATATGTTTGCAGTGTAATAAGTGGAAAAAAATAATAAAAACCTATATACAGATTGTCAAGACAACATATTTGATTAAAACCACATCTCCCCTCCCATGCTATTTTCCTTCCAAACTTTAATTTATGCTGTGTAAAATGAAATAGTTAAGATACAATCTATTTCTTTTTTATAGTCTCCGTTACGAAATTTGTTGGCGTATAAATACACATGTTTCATAATCAAATACATGTTTTTTTAGGTTTCTCAACAAAGGTAGGAACACCATGTCATTTCAATTACCATTACAATAAATTTACACACAATTTTAAAATTTAATTATTAAATTTTATATCAACTAAAACAATATCATCCTTAAAAAAAAAGTAATATAATTTTTTCATTTAAAATATTTATTTAAATATTTATATTTACTAATTTTTTTATATATATATTTTATAGTATGGTGAACGAGGAAACAAATTTATTGTCGTATCTTTCAAATTTAAAACTCAACCTCACTTAAGAATAATAATTTAACTAAAAAACATGATCGGATAAGATGGCAAAGTTAACTTCTTCATGAGTCAACAATGACAAAATTAATATGTAACAATATGTTGGCAAATTAAATATTTGTTGTTTTAGTGTTTTGAAAAATCCATTTTTAGAATTTTTCAATCATCAAAGATATTACTAGATTAAATTATGTACTCGATCATTCTTTTTAAAATATTTCGCTGCATTACCTAAAGTGTGCAAGACAATTATCAATCACAAAGTCATCAAGATAAAACAGTCTAAACAAACTATAACGGAGGGACAACGACACAAAAACCGCTTTCAAAAAATCAAAGAGACTACAACAAAAATAGTTTTAAAAGGACCATGATATTATGACCACTTAGAAATCGAAGGGACAGATCTAATTTAGTAGTCCTAATTAGAATTCATACATGAAGAGATCTAATTTAGTAGTCGCACAAATTTTTTTAATTTCTGCTGAATTGAAATATATATGTGCGATTAAACTTCAAATTTATTTGTTTTTCTTAATGTTGTTTTGCAAATATCTTTATAACATTATAAAATGTTTGTCCACAAAAATTTAGAATTTTTTAACAAGAAATAAATTAAATGTGAGTTTTTGAAATGTAGAAAACTAAATATAAAAGTAACAAAAATAGGAATTTAAAAATCAAATTTTAAACTCATTTTTTGCAGAATAAATCTTGATATTGTCTAAAACATGTTTGATAAAAATTAATTCAAAAATATATACTAACTTAAGTGACTAAAATCACATATATAATGATTTCATAGAAACTAAAAAATTATATTTTTATTTTATAAAAATTAAAATTAAATTATTAAAATTTTATAAATACTAAAAACCGATTTAAACCTTTGAAATTTATAAAAGTTTCCAAAGTTCCACCACATTCTTTCTTGTTTTTTTTTTACAAATAGGATTTATTTCAATTCACCCAACCAAATTTCCTCTCACGATTCTTTCTACCACCTCAAAGTATCCAAAAAAGCCTTTAAATATGTTTGCATAGGAATTGGTGGCAAAAGAAGCCTATATCATATACCATAACATCCATATACATTTATTAACATATCTCATGTCTACTCATAAAATATCATAAAAATGTTAAATTAAATAATTGTGGTAAATATCATTTTTTATTTTATTTTAATTTTCTTGATCAGATTCAATTATTCTAAATCAATAAGTTAGTATTGTAAAACAATTATATTTATAATACATACAATATTATTTATAAAATTAATAAAATAATTTAACTAATGCTCGCACAACGCACATAACATAATCAAATGATTTTTGCACTCTAATTCTTTAAAGAAAAATGTCTTGATTGTATACTGTTGGTTACTCAAATGACATTTTATAATTGCAAAAACAAGATAATAAATCTTTTGTGAATTCTTTTGTAACTTACATGCATTTCAAAGTGTTTTCAACTATGTAACAAAAGAAATAGGAATAAATTGTCAATTTAATTTCTAAACTAACATTCTCTTACTAATTTAGTCTCAATACTATTAAAATCAACTAAATAATTTCAAAACTATTTTATTTCATCAATCAAATCCTTCCGTTAACTTTTTAATCTCTGACAAAACTCTAAACCCTCCTAATCATCAATTTGGTCGTTCTCTTCAATTTTATTTTTATTTTTTATACAATAATCAAGATTAGTCATTAATATCGTTAACGGTTAATATTTTGTTAAGGTGAAGATAGTTCTTATCACTTTACTCTTTATCTCTTTCATTTAATTTATATTCTCTCTTTTACTTATTTTTTCTCAAGTCCAATAATATTTTCTTCTCCTCCCTCGTTATTCTTGCTGTCGTCCAGTAAATATTCCACCGATTTCTCCAATTTCATTTACTTCTCCATTGAGTTCGATAGTTTACCATGCTAATGCTTGTTCTATTTTTCTTCTGATTGATATTAGTTCTATTTTCTATAGCTAATTCTTTTTCTTCTCAATAATCTTCAACTTCTCCCTTTGTTTTTTTTTCTTCTCTTTTTATAATGTTTTTTTTTTTGTTATTTAATCTTTATTGGTGATATATTAGTTTAATGGTTTGCAGTCCCTTTGTTTATTGGTAAATGGTCCCTTTGTTTATTGGTAAATGGTAATATGTTAATTTATTGCTATTTTAGTCTATGTTATTGTGGTATCCATTTTTATGATTTGTTTATTTTATTATTTTAAATTTTTTTATTTATTATGGGTGAAAATGATAATTTAGGTGAGGTTGTATCTGACGATTATAAATCTACGAGATTAAATTGTTGTTTCTTATGATACTTGCTCTTTTTGGAGTGGAAAGTGTGTTTTGCCTTGTGTTGATCATGACTTTTTGTTTAGCAAAAAAAAGATTCATCTACACATACCAATTCTTATCTTTCCTTACAAATTATTTTAAAAAAAAAGTGCCCTTAGTACTTTAAGAAGAAAAAATAACGAAATCAAAGTATTTCATGTTATTATTGAAAAAGAACGGTAAAATTGGTTTATATCACATTTAACACAAAAGTAAATAAATAAAAAACTCATTAATAGAACAGTTAACTCAAAATTTATGTTACGGTGCAATGAGATCATCATCAATCCATTTAATAGTTTCTTTATCAAAGTTAGCAAAAAAGAAGTCCGAAAGATTAAAAGGTCCATTAATAATAGAATCACAAAATAGAAGAATGTCATCAAAAAAACCACAATCTTCTCCAATTTATTTTTAATTCAAATAAATTTATTTTTAAGGTCCTATTTATTTGTAATTCAAATAAATAGTCATAATAATAATAATATACTGACTTATTTAAAAAAAAAACTTATATGGTAATTTTTTATTACGAAATCTCTAAATTGATGTCATCAAGTAAAGTCTAATATTTTAAAATAGTATAAATTTAACTCACAAGGACAAAAGTTTATCACCAATTAATTAGTTCACTGTTGTTTTTAATATCTTCTAAATAAAAATGAGAATAATTATGATATATTAATTATAATTTATCATAAAAAGTACAGATGACATCTATGATTCTAGTTTAATAATTAATTAAAATTAGAGTTTTTTTTTAATATTATTGATATAAAAATGAGAGCAATTATAATATGTTTAATAAGTACTCATACTTCAAGTTTTTGTCGTTTTAAATATAAAAATCAGACATTAAAAATATAGTTAAAATGCATAATTCATACATAAGACAAATATTTATCATTAATTAAATAATTTAATTTAATATTTTTTTGATATCTTCTAAATAAAAATGAAAATTATTCTGATATGGACATTCTAATTATTTAATATCATCGGCATAAAAATAAAAACATTTATAACTTATAATACACTAAATATTTTTTCACACCTCAAATTTTTGACCTTTTTTATATGAGAATAAGTCACTAAAGAAGTTGTGGGAGCATATAATTCATACACTAGACAAATATTTTTTATTAATCAATTAGTTTAATTGAGTAATATCTCGATATTTTCTAAATAAAAATGAACGTAATTAAAAATTATTATAGGCTTAATTGCACTTTTGGTCCCCCTATTATAGGTGAAAATTGAAAGTAGTCCCCCCATTTTGTTTGTCCCCAGTTTTAGTCCCCCAAACAGAATTTGTGTCTAAATCATGATGAGTTATCATTTTTTAATGACGTGTCAATAAAATGGTGACATGACAGACACTTATGTAGAATAAACTCATTATTATATTATTTCTGATTAAAAATTATAATTTATATTTTTAAAAACCATTATTATAATTGTAACAATATTTTTAAAAATACAATTTAATTGTTAAAATTAAGTTAAAAGAAAAAACACCTAAAATCATGAACCCTAAACAAATCAAAATCAAAAACATTCACTCATGAACCCTAAAATCATTCTGGATTTCTTCCTCCTTAACAACACGATCAACATGGCCTCCATCTCCCCCTCAACATTGCGCTCAACTTCCTCCTCAACAGTTTCATCAACAAAGCTCTCAACTTGACCCACTCTCTCCGCCCTTGCAATTTCAGACACCTCAACTTTCACTTCATCACGAACGACAACAACACTACCATACCCTAAAATATCAACTTTCAGGGAATCAACAACAATATCTTCACCACTAGTAAACTTCTCAACAACATCCTCATCACCATCACCATTCTCAACACACCAACAACACCAAAATCATCGCCAGAAACCGATTCCACAACAACAGAATCCAAATTATTAAATACATTTCCACCATCACCCTCATCTTCTTTCAAGAATTTATTGATTTCATCTTCAACATCACCTTCAAAATCTCCGCCTTCAAATCCGTTATCATTAGCCTCAACGAAAACCTCATGGCTATCGCTAAAATCTCCATCCTTGACTGCTTCAACAAAAACATCATCTTTGTCATCATCACCGCCTTCCTCCTCCGCGTCATCTTCTTCATCAGTAGTTACCTTAGCAATAGGTCTCGGAGATTGTTCATCGAACGGTTGTTCTTGTTGAACGGTGGATTTAGCATCGGGATAAACGAGAATGGGCTTGGCGGGCTCAGTAGTTTCGTCTTCGCCGCTAACAAAACCATCATCATTTTCGGAGTTGGAAGTGGCACCGTTAGTGAAATTTGGTTCAAATTGGGAAGGAGATAGGGTTTGAGAATCCATAGTGAAGAAATGAAGGGATGAGGTTTTAGGATTATAGGCGGAGAGACTGGGAAAGAAGAGAATGAGAAAATGAAAGAGGGTTTTAGTTCTAGTTCATGATTTTAGGGTTTAGAATGATTTTAGGGTTCATGAGTGAATGTTTTTTATTTTGATTTGTTTAGGGTTAATGATTTTAGATGTTTTTTCTTTTAACTTAATTTTAATAATTAAATTGAATTTTTAAAAATATTGTCACAATTATAATAATGGTTTTTAAAAATATAAATTATATTTTTTAATCAGAAATAATATAATAATGAGTTTATTCCACATAAGCGTCTGCCACGTCACCCTTTTATTGACACGTCATTAAAAAAATGACAACTCATCATGATTTGGACTCAAATTCTGTTTGGGGACTAAAACTGGGGACAAACAAAATGGGGGGACTACTTTCAATTTTCACCTATAACAGGGGGACCAAAAGTGCAATTAAGCCATTATTATAAAAATTATACACGAGACATATGTTTGTCATCGATACATAAAAAAATACGAGACAAATATAATATGCATAACATTAAAATAACGAGGAGTAAACTTTTATAACTGAATCATGTGATATTTATAAAGAGACTCAATTGCAATTCTAGTCCCTCTATTATTACCAATTCACAGAAATAGTCCCTTTATTTTAAAAGTCGATAATTTTGGTTAATCCCTCATATATTTGAACTAAAAAATGCAGAATTGACATATTTTTAATGACATGACATACAATTATATGATATAGAACCATCTATATGCATTTATTATTCATATTTCATTAATTAAATTAAAAATATGAAGAAAAAAATTCAAAGTTGAAAGTTAAGTTTTTACTACTTTAGATTTCAATTTCATGATTGTCAGTCATTTTACATTATCGTATCATATGTTACATTATTTAAAACATCTTATGTCATCAATTTTTAGTTAAAAAATCAGAAAGAAGTACTAAAACTGTTGATTTTTAAAATATGGGGACTAATTTCGTGAATCAGTAAAAATAGAAAGAATAAAATTACAATTAAATTATATAAAAAATTATGTTACAAATATTTGTCAATGATACATAAAAAATACATGACAAATATTTATCAATAATAAATATTAAAAAATGTAGAATAAATATTTATAAATGATACATAAAAAAATATAATAAATATAAAAAGTTAAAAAATAAAATTTGTTACTTATACATAAAAATACGAGATAAATATTTATAATAAATAAATATTAAAATAAAAACAAGATAATTATATATGCTTATTACATCAAATAATTTTTTTTTACTTGAAATCTCGATGACACACATATAAAATAACAACCCCTCACTCGTAGTAAGAGATGAGTTTCTTTGCTAGTAGTTTATTTTAAAATAAGTTAAAACTTTTTTTTTTATGTTTTTTACATAAATAAAATATTAAAAAATTGGATTTTTTATTTAAATTATCTCTTTTTAAAAAATTTAATATATTTTATTTTAAAAATAATATATAAAAATATCATACTTTTTCTTTATCATTTTAAGAGATTGTAAAGCAAAAATGCAACCACACAAAAGAAATATAAATTAATAAATTTTATTTTATTTAATTTTATTAATATAATTAAATATTTTTTATTTATTAAAAAATAAATACATTTAAAATACAATCTTTTTAAACGAGACAACAAAATTTACTTTCACGGTCGCATTCCCAATTTAAAACTCCTTAGTGTCAAGAAAAATTAAGACATTTCTGAATATCAGTTTCAAAGTGGTTTTATTATTGATTGAAATTTTAAAAAAAGTTATAAATGAAAAGAATCTTAAAAAATAGAAATATATAAAAAAAAGTATTTTCATAAGTGTTTGCCCATGTAAAACTAAAGTACGATAATACAAAATAAGGAGTGGCATAGCGGCGTAAATTTTCAAAGCTGAAGTGCCATTTTGTATTAACTGTCACAAAAATATCTTCACCGGCAAAATCTCTCGAACCTTCTTCCCATGAAAACCAAAAACAAATGACAAGATATTTTTTCTCTCTCTAAAAAAAACTCTCTACTCTACCTCCGAATATTTCAATTATATCTTTTTTACACCCCAACGTAATTTCCTTTGCTATGCCTTTCGGTTCGATTTGAAGTCTTGAATCTCCGTGCGTTAGATATTTTTTAGAACATTTGAGGTTGTAGGCTACCTGTGATGGATCGAGAAGGTGGAGGATCCAACGGTGGATCTTGTTACTACTCTGTTCTTGGTATTCGCAGGGAAGCCTCTTCCTCTGATATTCGCACCGCTTATCGAAAACTCGCTATGGTATGATAACTCTTTTATTATCTCATTAACTAATATTCAGTTATTATTAATTAATAATGCTTTTTTTGTTTATTAAATTTTATATGTTGAATTGAATAAAGAGATGGCACCCTGATAAATGGACTCGGAACCCTTCAACTGCTGGAGAAGCCAAACGGCGGTTTCAGCAAATTCAAGAAGCGTACTCAGGTTTGGTTGTTAAAATGTTTATATTATCATTAATTAATGTTTCAAACTTAAACCTGGATTAATTATTCGTTCATTAATGGTTTTCGTTTTATATTAATGTTGTTGGTTGGTTCAATAGTTCTTTCAGATGAGTCTAAAAGGTCAATGTACGATGCTGGACTCTACGACCCTCTAGAAGAAGAAGATCAAGTCTGTATCGTCTCTTTTCATTTCATTTGAAGTTGTTGCCATAAACAAGCTGAGGTAAAACTGTGTCGTTTTGGTTTCTATGACCAAACGACGATATTGTTTTTCTCCTCTTGTGTCCGGTAACATGATTATTCATTCCCATTTACTTTGCCCTTTTTTTCTTTTGATTTTTTTTAATATAGCTGTGTTTAATTTTATAAAATAAAAAAAACTGTAAAATGAACTTATGTCAGTTGTCGTGCAGTTCAATTAGGTACATTTGAAAGACAAAAACGTGTTTCTAATTTTAGGAATTTGTGAATTATTTTGAATGCAGGAATTTTGTGATTTTATGAGCGAAATGATCTCAATGATGAATAATGTGAAAGACGAGGTATTGATTGAATTCTAATTGTTTCCTTTTTTGGCAAAAATGAAGGGGAAATTTTTTATATAAAAAAAAAATGGAAGATGTATGTAGGTGATGTGATGGAGTTTTTGGTCTTTTCCTGTTCTTTAGGGGGACAGTTTGGAAGATCTACAAAGGATGTTTGTAGAGATGGTTGGTGGAGATGGAATGAGCGTTGAGTTGAACCAGGATCAGACGGCTGGGAAGAGAGGACGCTCTAGTGGATCAAGAGGCAACGCAGCCAAGCGCAGCAATTCTTGCCGCTAGTACGATGTACTGGATGGATCCGTCTTGTGTTATTGTAAAACCTTTTTCATAATTTCTTAATATAAATTGGATTATTGAAGTGCAAATACAAGGATTGCGATTTCAAAGTTCAATCAGGTCAGCTAGCTAGGTAATTTGGCTCTTAGTTCTGTCCGTGCTATGATTCGTGGCTGATTTTTATCTTTTTATTTTTTCTACTTTTGGTTTTATTTTCTGTAGTTACAGTTGAAGTGATTTTACACACAGATATAAAATTAATTTTCACTTGTTTAGATAATATTCGTTTGAAATATCTTTGTTACCGCAAACTAGGATGTATATTACATGGAGTTACACATGTAGGACATGCAAAACTAATTAATGTAACCGTTCGAAGATAGTAGGTTTAATTGCAGTTTTGATCATTCTATTTTCACTTAAAAGTTATTTTAATCAATTAATGTAGTTGGATAGTTTGAATTAAAATTGCTTTTGGACGGATAATTATTAAAATGTCTTTTATTTATAATGATGTTCAAAGTAGATTTTCTAAGTTGCTTTGCTAATGATTGTATCCATACATTACTACATTTTACTAGTTTTTTCTTCTTTCATATTTCATATGACTACATTTTACTAGTTTTTTCTTCTTTCATATTTCATATAAGTGTTAGGGAGCCGTCTTGTTAAAAAGTTGTTAAAAAGAGTAGAAGACAATTCTAGTATTATAAATACATTTCTTATCCTACAATGCAACATTACTTCTAATATTTTGAGAGATATTTGTAAAGTGTGGTACATTACTGAAAGTAATGCATAATTCTATAAAATTTTGAAAGGATCGTTGGATATTAGGTTGTGGAAAGTTTGTTGACTCAATACCTCAAATCAATATACCTAGAGAATCTGAGTTACACTAATTGTACAAATTAAAATTGGAGTAAATTGCAACAAATTACGCATGAGTCAGTTTGTGAGAAAATTATATTTTTGAAACCTCCAATTGACATTTCTCTGGATTTCTCCAAATGGTTGTTAGTCGCAAACAACCAATTTACTTCAAGTCGACATATAATAATTTCACAAACAATGAGATCAATGCTAATTTGATAATATTGTTTAAGGAGGTTTGAAATTGGTAGTGACCAATAGGACAATACTTTGGAAGATTGCATAAGGGAAAATCCTAACAAATGCTAAGAGATCTCATAAAGGCATAACCTTAGACGACTTCTATCAGCATTGTCTTTTTGCACATGTGACCCTTATGTACGTTGTGAGGAATTGTGAAGATGTCCAACTACTTTAAAATAGAGTTATTAAGTTTGAATTTTGGGGGTAAATTCTTTAGTCTTGGTACGCATGTTTGGCTTGAACGAAATCTTACAATGATATTGGAAATATTCATTATACATGAAAAATGTTATTTGACGTGACTGTTAATGAACTTTAGAATAATTGAAACTATTTGGTTTTCTCTCGAAGTACAAAGATGAGGAGTGATTTATGACATTAGATTTGTAATCCGTTTGACTTTATTCATAACTATTTGATCAAAAGTAATGTTTTAAATTTAGAACTTAGTTAACTCTAATCAATAAGCATGAATTAAATGCTCTGCGGGGTTATGAAGATGAATGTTAATGGTGCTTACGTCTTTATTGATGGCTCTTCTTCGCAGCTACAATAGCGAGTTCATATGTGATTTCGACTGTAAAGTCATCTTTATTGATGGATCCTCTTTGCGGCCACAATAGTGGGTTCATATGTAGTTTCTACTGTAAAGACATATATAATAATTCTTTATTTTTAATTATTTTTAGCGATCAATATTTTTTATATTATGTGAACTCATAGTTAAACAATGTAAAGAAGATAGTGGTGTAGCTAAAAAATCAATAATCGTAAACTGAAAATTGAAATAAGAGTTGGTATTTTAAAATTTCAAAAGAATAATTTAAAAACCACCTCTTGAATGGGCCTTTAATTCATTTTATTATTGTTCTTTTTAATATCAATAATAAAATTATTTATACACAAAAATACTTAATTATGATTTTATGTGTACTTGTCAGCTAAGCATCAAAACAGTCACATAAGCCGATAGAAAAATATAAAAAAAAAAGTTAACATTGTATATATTTTTGACTTGCGAGATAAACATTTTTTGTTAACATGAGAAAAAAAAAGTGAGACAAACTATATTCTTCAAAAAGGACACTCATAATATCATCTAAAAACACTAGTGATAAATTAGAAGACAACTCATAAGTAGGGGTGGGAATAGGCCAGGTCAGGCTTTGAAAGGCCTGAGTCTGGCCTACGATTTATTTTTTAGGCCTAAGTCTGACCTACGGTCTACTATAGGCTTTTTTTTCGGCCTGACCTGACATTTTTAAAAGTCTGGCCTGACTTGGAAGCCTATTTAAAATAATTTTTAAAAAATATGAAACAAACATACTTTAAACCCTAAAAAATAATTTTGTGTCAAATAATAGATTTTTTTTTGAAACAAACACACTCATTATTATCTCTTAAACAAATATGGAAGACTACTGAGTGATTGACTAATTGAATAGCTACCAAATATGAAATGACTACCAAATATAGAATGCTACCGAATATGGAACAACTACTGAATATGGAATGCTTACTGAGTAATTGTTTAATTGATAGAATTTGAAATAGAAAATAATATTATTAATATAATAATAATAATAATTAATATTAATAAATAATAAATTATATATAGGCCGGCCTGTCAGTCCTAATAGGTTTTTTTATAAGCCTGAGTCTGATCTATTTAAATAAATAGGCTTTAAAAATGGCCTAAGCCTAGCATTTTTATTAAATAGGCCAGGCCAGGTCAGGCCATAGGCCCCTGACGGACGGCCTAGCCTATTTTCATCTCTACTCATAAGCCATCATCAACGAATCCATTCTTTTAGTTCTTATCTTTGCAAAACTATCAGTGCAATAATTGCCTTCACGGAGAATGTGATGGAGGAAACAAGTTCAATCTTTCTTGGTATATTCTCTAATGACATCAAACATGTTTGCATCATGATGGAAATGATTGTTTTTTACTTTAACCAATTGAACCACGTGAAACAAATCAACAAATAATCCTACTAAAATTTACTTCTCAACACAACTTAATCGCAATAAAAAATGCTTGAATTTATGCATGATAAAATAGATGTTTAAAATAGTACTTTGAGGATTAATTCAATTGCAATTAAATAACTTTGTAAATTGCATAATGCATTTTGTCTAAGAATTAAAAATATATATAATTTGTTATATTAATTTAATGATGTGGTAGAATAATTAAACACAAGCAATTTTTTTACACTAGTGTATAAGTTAAACTCTAAACTCTAGAGTACTTAAATGATATATATTGAAGTCTTTTTATTTAATTGAAGGTTGTGGATTCAAGTTTAGTTTTAAGAATGCAACAACTCACGATCTGTATTTAGTTTATGAAAGTAAGCAAATAAATTGACACATCAAACAACCGTATCACTTCTATTTTTAGTTTTTTATTGATTGTGTTGACAAGTAGTGATTGATTGTTAATATAAAATACTTTTACAAATCATTTAATTTCATAATTTTATACACCCTTCATGAATTTTAAAGTCGTGTAATAATGGGCCTTGGCCCAATGGCCTAGATAATTCGAATTTGGTTCTAAAACAAAAACGACAACGTTCAAATGTGCCCCAGTCAATGAAAAAAATCTACCAAAAAAAAAAACGAGGTCTTACTCAGTCCGAGTCCGAGTCCCCCGATTATAGTAACCTTTCTCCGATCAAAGTAACTTTTTCCCTCATCTTCAAATTCAAACCAGTGGCATTTCCGCAATTCGCATCCGATCCAGGTCCACTTTCGGCTCCAAATCCCACACTTCAACCATCCTATATAAACCCCCTCCATCATTCCTCTTTTTCAAACTCTTCAAACCAAAACCCTCTCTCACTCCATTTTTTACTTAGCACTCTCAATTTTCTCTCTGCAACTGAAATTCCCTCCGCGTCAGGTCCGTTGGTTCAATTATTCAATTCAAATCCGATTAACCGTTGATTCCACCGATTCTAAAACGATGTCGTATCGACCAACCGCAAACGCGAGGACCGATGTCCGTCGCAATCGGTACAAAGTGGCCGTTGATGCCGAAGAAGGTCGCAGACGGAGAGAGGATACTATGGTTGAGATCCGAAAGAACCGTAGGGAAGAGAGCTTGCAGAAGAAGAGACGCGAGGGACTTGCTCAGCAGATGCCTGCATCAGCTCAATCTACGCTAATAGAGAAAAAGGTGAAAATTCTTGTGAATCGTGATCTCACTACTTTAATTGTTAAATTTCGACTATCTTATTCATTCATCAATTGATTGCTTTGATTTTTGATTCGTTGAATTGAAATTAAAACTTCTCTTTAGGACTAGTGATTAGGTTAATTGGCCAATTGTTACTGTGATTTTTCACTTTCAATGTTTATGCTTTTTTTGTTTCTTTTTTTATTTCAGATTTCTCATTGTTTGTTTATTTTAGGGTTTATACTATGATTACTCATTTCCCTTCAACGTTTATTTTCTGTTTTGCTCGATTGCTTACTTTATCAAATACTATTATATTCATAGCTTTTATTCATCTTCTGAGTTTGAATTTTAATTAAATAAATTCTCGATCTCACTCCGCTATGTTGGACAAGTAATTAGGTTAATTGTAGAGTTTGTTTATTTTAAGGATTATACTATCATTATGATATAAACCCATTCACGATATTCACCGGTTACGTGTTGTGACAACCTAGCTACAAGGTTTGATTAATTTTATTTAGACTTGAATAAACTTAAAATTTTTGAAGTCTCTACTGAATTGTTGTAGTTCAATGTGTATCTTGCTGCAGTTGGAACACCTACCATCCTTGGTTACAGGTATTTGGACTGATGATAATAACATGCAGTTCGAGGCAACTACTCAGTTTCGGAAGCTGCTTTCAATCGGTTAGATATTGTTCTATGTAACTATTTTTTTCATTTTTTTTGTCTGCTACTTGTAAGGGACATGTGGTTAACAACTTTTATCTCTTACCAGAACGTAGCCCACCAATTGAGGAGGTTATACAAGCTGGTGTCGTTCCTCGCTTTGTTGAGTTTTTGATGAGGGAAGATTTCCCACAGCTGCAGGTTACTATCTTCTGTGTTTTATTTAATGCAATTAATAAATCTATACTTCCTGTACATTGCATTGACTTTGTTTACTGTATGTTGTAGTTTGAGGCTGCTTGGGCTTTGACAAATATAGCTTCTGGAACATCTGAAAACACTAAGGTAGTAATTGATCACGGTGCTGTCCCAATTTTTGTCCAGCTCCTTGCTTCTCCTAGCGATGATGTCCGTGAACAGGTATGTTTATATGCTGTATTGTGCCTTTGTTTTTGTCTATCAATTTAATTATATGTTTTCTTACTTGTTATTAGGAGTTTCGCTTCATTTTTGTTTAAGAAGTTAAGTAGAAGGTTGATTTGCTTGACCAGACAACTTGTTCACTTTGATTTTAGATTTAGATGGTATGTCGCTGTTTCCACAGTCTAGGTGTGATGTTTGCACGTGTTGTGCATGCAAGTGAGGCTGAGCTAAATGCATGTGCTTTGAGTTTTATTATTTCTTAACTTGTTGCCAAAGCTATGCTTATGAATGATGGCAGTGCCTTGTAGTTGTATTGAATCGTGTAGTGTGATATGTCTGAACTGGAATTTAACATCTTTCTTTTGTTCTGTTAACTGCCAGGCTGTGTGGGCATTAGGAAATGTTGCTGGAGATTCACCTAGGTGCCGTGATCTTGTTCTCAGTCATGGAGCTTTGCTTCCTCTGTTGGCACAATTGAATGAGCACGCCAAACTTTCTATGCTCAGAAACGCTACTTGGACACTTTCAAACTTCTGCAGGGGGAAGCCACAGCCTGCTTTTGAACAGGTATGAAGTTATCATCGTATTGTTATGCATAATATTTCTAATAGAAGTGTTTATAGGTATTGGGCCCAGAAGTACATTTGTGCATATGTATATAGCTTTGCAATCACTCATTTCTAGGTAATTACTATGTAATAATTAAAAATCAATGATTACAAGTCTATATATACACACACACACACACACAAACAAATGGGGTTATGGGCAATACCTTGCATCAACACCTGTTTAATTGCTAATGTTTTTATTTATTTTTATTCTGATAGCACCTATCAGCCTTTTCATAATTTTGATAAGATAATTCACTAATTCTTAATGTTTATATTGAAAATTATGAAACTGCAATGTGATCATTGCAGCTAAGTTTTTCTTCAGTGGCATTTATTGTAATTATGGTTTTTAAAAATTAAAATTTATGCGTTGTATGTGAAAGCCACATTATTTGAACAAGTATTTCATATTTGTAATTTGTGCCTCTACTGGAAAGAAAACTAGCAGAGCTCTTTGTTTGCTTCATCATTGTTTTTTCCAGTTTTTGTTTTGCTGACATGTGGTTTTAATGAGTAATAATAATAATAACAATAACTGATTCTACAGGTTAAACCTGCACTTCCTGCACTTGCCAGTCTCATCCATTCAAATGACGAAGAAGTCTTAACTGATGCTTGTTGGGCACTTTCATATCTTTCTGATGGTACTAATGACAAAATTCAAGGCGTAATTGATGCTGGTGTCTGTAGCCGGCTTGTTGAGCTTCTACTGTGAGTATTCTGAATATCAAACTTGGCTGTTGAAAGTTGGTTTCTTTTGTTATTCTAATTACTATTCTGCTCTTGTTCAGGCACCCATCTCCTTCTGTTCTTATTCCTGCTCTTCGAACAGTTGGAAATATTGTCACAGGAGACGACATGCAGACACAGGTACTAAGTTCAAGACCTTCTCACAGTATAGTACTTTGTTCTCTTATTCTTAAAAATCGGTGTGTTTGATAGGATATCAGGTTTATTTAGCTTAAACCCTGGCCCAATATCCTATCGATGCCACTATGCGATTCTGTGCTAAGGCAAGTAGTAATAAACCTAGGAACTGATATTCATTCTGAAAAAAAAATCAAATTAATGTAGGAAATCTCCAGTACAAGAGGGAAAAACTGTTCAATTAGTAAAATAGATATAGAAAATGCAGAAGTAGTAATAGATAACAATCAGAGCCGACATACCGATTCTGCCCCCATTGGTCTAGGCCATCAATTTACTCATTATGTTTTTCCTCGTCACTTTTTCCCACCATCTCCTCCTTCACCATTTCTTAATTATCCCGTTGCACAAGTCTCCCCTCGAATACCTTACAGCCACTCGCACATTCCACACTCTTCCATGTCTCTTCCTCCTAGTTTTGATCTACATAGAAATATCTAAAAAATTATGATTCCTACTTTTGTTATTGTCACATTGTTTAGAAACAAACTCAAATATATTGCGTGCAAAAGTAAATTCTTATTGCCAAACTCATGCCCTTTTGTCATACCTGGGTTTACAGGTTACATGGTTAGCATTATAGAATATGGACCTCTTTCAAGTCCAAATTAACGACCCTGTTATCTTTATTTCTCTTCTTTATAGACTCCATTGTAATGTTTAAACTCTGTTTCTGTTAGGAAGATCTAATTGTATCTGTATCTTGGAACGGATATATTTCCCTCAAGAATCATGTCCTTTATTATCATTTTGGTTTTTTGTTAACGTGGTGCTTTTCTGCCTAGGTTATCATCAACCATCAAGTTCTTCCCAGTCTTCTGAATCTCTTGACTAATAATTATAAAAAAAGCATCAAGAAGGAAGCATGTTGGACAATATCGAACATCACAGCTGGGAATAAACAACAGATTCAGGTTTTTGTCTTTGAAATATTTAAAATTTGACGTGTTCTGTTTGCATTTGGAGAACTTAATTTATAATTAATTCCCTTTTGACTCTTGATAATATACAGGCTGTGATTGATGCTAATATATTTGGTCCTTTGGTCCACTTGCTTCAAAATGCTGAGTTTGATATCAAGAAGGAAGCTGCCTGGGCCATCTCAAATGCTACATCGGGTGGTTCTCATGAACAATTAAAGTAAGGAGAGTTCCATATATTTGCAATGTTCCCCCGGGATTTTGTTAGTTTTATAGAATTTTTGTTTCAAGATGTGATAAATTATTTTTCTTTGATCGACAGATACCTGGTAAGTCAAGGGTGTATTAAGCCCTTGTGTGATCTTCTCATATGTCCTGATCCTAGGATTGTGACAGTTTGTCTGGAAGGGCTGGAAAACATTTTGAAGGTAGGTGAAGCTGATAAAAATGTTAGCAACACTGATGGTGTGAATCTGTATGCCCAAATGATTGATGATGCTGAGGGGTTGGAGAAAATTGAGAACCTCCAGAGTCATGACAACACTGAGATTTATGAAAAGGCGGTGAAGATTCTCGAGACATACTGGTTGGAGGATGAGGACGAGACTATGCCTCCAGGGGATGCTTCTCAATCAGGGTTCAACTTTGGTGGCTCTGAAGTTCCTTCTGTGCCCACTGGTGGATTCAACTTCAACTAGAAGGTAGGTATTCATGTTTTATTAGAGGAATCATTATATTATATTTGGATTTGTTATGGTTTTCTGCAAACTCTTCGTTGCAAATGAGCAAAGTAAGTTTTGGCTGTTTATATCCTCTTCTCGTGTTTTCCTTTAATGTGTAGACATAATGTTTAATGTTGAATTTCTTAAACTGCAGGATTTTTGGCTGTTCTATCTGTGAAATCCTCCGGTGTGACAGTTCAACGGTGGGGGAAGTCAGCGTTGTTTCATTATCCTTAGGTTCTATAAGGTTCAGCTTTGGTAAATAGGCCGATACCTGACCGGCTTAGGTTTTTGAAATGGCTGGTTTTTTTACATACATCAGGGGGACAGTTGGGTTGTGGCTTGTTTCTTGCCACTTCAGAGTTAAATATTTGAGTTTGCTTTCGGCCAAGTGATCATTTCAAGTGATTTGGCTCTTTTATATAATTTCATTTTATGTCAAGTTTTGTTATTTTTCCTGCATAGATAGATTGGAGTCAGCAAGTACCACTTATGATTCTGAGTATTTTGGCAAATATTACATGATGACACTATTCTTTCTTCATTTTAGTTGGGCAAGGAACTGCGGAGTTTTTCTTTTACCCTGTCCCATTGTTTCGTTGAAGTTTACCCTAAAGTTTCAATGTGTTACAAATCTGGTTTGGGCAAGTCTTACCAAAAATAGCGTGCAGCAATTTTTGTATTCGAACAAAAATTATAATTTATTGCTCCGTTGGTTTCCTTCACTCTATTCTCTGTTGGCACTCTACCATTGCGTTCTACTACATTATTAGAGGTGGCACATAGTTTTTCATTTCAGTAATTATATCTATACAATATAATAAAGCAAAGATTATAATTTGGTAAATTTGACACGTGTCACCTAGACAAAGTGCTATGAAGATATGAAGTTTCTATTAATTGAATTAATATTTTTTAATAATAAAATTAAACTTATACTACATGACTTTGTACATGCGTCAGTTGAAAAGTTAGTGGCTAATTAAAAAATAAAAGAATGAAAATAAAATACACTACCCCATTAATGTTTCACCGTTGAGAATTTAGTGGTCATTTATAAAAGAAGAAGAATAACAGCAAAATACGGTCAATTATACACAACTACCGCTTTAAATTTATTTAATTAAAAAATTTATTTTATTTTACGAATTATTTTAATTCTTTCAGACTTTCTTTTTTTAATTCCCGTATACCCCTTGCCTTGCCCCCTTAAAGCAGACGAATCCTATCATAAGTCAAAAGGTCGAGAAACTCAACGGCAATATATCTTAAACAACTTGAATTCTGGACTTCTTTTCATACTCTGAAAATAATGGGAAAAATTCAATTCAATTGTCAACTGCTCCTATGGTAAATAGGATTGACTACGGATTTGAGCAATGGCACATTATTTCAAAAAACGTTTTTTTAGAAACACATACAAGATTCGTCACCACAAAAAGGATAATGGTAATCCCACCGTTAACTACTTCAATTCCTACCAAGACAGAATTTGTAACTTGTTATACTCTTGCCTAGCAGGCAATTACCGACATGAAAAGGATGATTCATTCGGATCGATATGAGAGTCCCCAACTGCATTGCATTGCCAGAACCCATGTTCTATATTGGAAAGAGGTTGACCTCCTTGCTTTTGTCATGTTACAATCCTTTTGCCGCCTTTCTCCTCGGTCCACAACAACAAAATGTAGGACTGGTGCCAACAGTGAGTCACTGAATCGGGATCACTAACTAATAGAAAATATAGAAATATAAAATAGTGTATAGAATAAAGAACTGTTTTTTCTGTATAACCTCTCTGGTTCCGTTGTTACCGCACGTTTTACACAATTGATCGGATCATATAGATATCTTTTCAACATAGGTCATCGAAAGGATCTCGAAGACCCACCAAAGCACGAAAGCCGGGATCTTTCAGAAAATAGATTCCTATTCAAAGTGTGCATAACCGCATGGATAAGCTCACACTAACCCGTCAATTTGAGATCCAATTTTAGATCTACCTATGTTTGGTAAAAAGAATAAAAAAGGAAAGTGTTCAATTGGAACATTAAATTGTGACTGAATTGATTCTAGTTATTTTTCGGGACGGGGTAGAGATTCTCGAACGAGAAAAAGGATCCAATGACTTGGAAAGAATTGAACGAGGAGCCGTATGCGGTGAAAATCTCATGTACGGTTCTGTAGAGTGGCAGTAAGGATGACTTATCTGTCAACTTTTCCATTATTACCCCTAAAAAACCAAACTATGCCTTACGTAAAGTTGCCAGAGTACGCTTAACCTCTGGATTTGAAATCACTGCTTAATACCCGGTATTGGCCATAATTTACAAGAACATTATGTAGTCTTAGTAAGAGGGGGAAGGGTTAAGGATTTACCCAGTGTGAGATATCACATTGTTCGAGGAACCCTAAATGTTGTCGGAGTAAAGGATCGTCAACAAGGGCGTTCTAAATATGGGGCGAAAAAGCCAAAATAAATTATTTAAGCTCCTATAAGTTATAAAAAAATGGATTAACCCTTTCACGCTCATGTCACGGCGAGGTACTGCAGAAAAAAAAAAACCGCAAAATCCGATCCAATTTATCGTAATCGATTAGTTAACATATTGGTTAACCGGATTATGAAACACGGAAAAAAATCATTGGCTTATCAAATTATCTATCGAGCTATGAAAAGGATTCAACAAAAGATAGAAACAAATCCACTATCTGTTTTACGTCAAGCAATACGTAGAGTAACTCCCGATATAGCAGTAAAAGCAAGACGCGTAAGCGGATCTACTCATCAAGTTCCGACTGAAATAGGATCCACACAAGGAAAAGCACTTGCTATTCGTTGGTTATTAGGGGCAGCCCGAAAACGTCCGGGTCGAAATATGGCTTTCAAATTAAGTTCTGAATTAGTGGATGTTGCCAAAGGAAGTGGCGATGCCGTACGCAAAAAGGAAGAGACTCAATTTAGAATTGATTTTTCTACTATAATTGATTTTAGTTTGAATTTTATGTAGTCCACTTTAAATTTTAAACATAAATTAGTTTATCTTCAATTTACTATTTAGTCATATTATATTTTACAAATTTATTTATATCAAAATTATTGTCATTTAATATCTTAATAAAAACTTAATCATATTTATGTAGATTACACTTTCAAAATAGAGCTCAATGAAATGCATGGACAGTCTACCCATCCTATACATGTTTTTTTTTTTTTGAGATGATTGTTTACGTTTTTACTGTTAGTCAATAATAATCAAACTATATTTTACTTAGTTTTGAAATAACATAAAATCAAAGCCTTTTTTTACCTTAATCCTTGAAAGCATTTAAATCTTTGTTGAATTTATTTATTTTCAGTAGAGGAGAGCATGCATTACCTTTCATTAGTTAATTTTGTTCAAGTTTGGATGATTGAAATCACTGTGGTTTGTGATTTTTGGATACTTTGTTTTTGTCAAAATATTGCTTATAAATCGTGATTTTGTCAAATGTTATGTTGGGGGATTTGTATATTTTCATTAATTAAATTATTGCCTCTATGGTTCTTCCAACCACTTGTTCATTGTGATCAATAAGTTTTTAGTTTGTTATTACTACCTTGAAATTTTTTTGATGACAAATGTGAACAATGTGATGTTTTTCTTAGGAAACAGATATTCTCGAACCATATCAAATAGGAAATTTTTGGGGTATCCGGAATTATTATACCGAACATTATTATGCCGTGAGTACCATTATCATACTACCACCGTGTCTAGCTACTTTAATACAACCACGCATTTTCCATGTGAATACCATTTTGCCTCTATGTGGTCTGACTTAATTTCGTACTGCGTTAATGAAATCTATTCCACTAATGAGATAGATTAGTTAAGCTAATCTTATAAAAAAAAAAGTATCCTTAGAGTGATCTTGAAATTTCCATTCCCACTATTACCATGTGGATAGGAAATGCATACACGTCACATGGACACGTGGCATAATGAAGTCCGAAACTTAAAAGGTCGCCACTATATTCTAGGAGAAACAAAGAAGGGTATTTCGGGCATTGTAAAGGGCACCCTAGGATTCTTTTGAGTATTTCCACATAGTCGGTTGTTTATTGTACCTTCATTTTTATCCATTTTCTTCACTCTTCGTTCTAATACTACAAATTCCGTTTCGGTGATTCGGTTACTACCGTTTCGTTGATATTTAACCCATTTTTTGTTCGTTGTTGTTGATCAATTTTGAGCTGTTGAGTCAATGGGAATCATGGATCAAATGGATAAGGTATATTTGAAGTATTCTTAAATTATCATTAGCTAGCTTCTTCTACTTGCGTTGTTGTAATGAAATGGTAAACATTTTTTTTTAATTGTTTAAAAATAATAGGAATGTTGTTCATATAAGGAAATGAGTGTGATCAAGAAGTGTTGTTCTGATTGCAAAACCACCAAAACTCCACTTTGGAGAGGAGGACCAAATGGCCCCAAGGTATTTTATTTACCCATTACAAATTTGTAATCTATTTCATCAATTTTGTTACTTCTAGTTGTTAATTTCCATTTTTTTCCCTTTCAACCAACCACCACCTTGATACTGTTTCATTTCTTTTCTTTTCAACTTTTCCCTCTTAGTCTTTTTGCTCTATGATTGTTTTATTTTGTTTATCTTTTTGGTTGTCATATTTATTTTGCACTTTTTGTTCTATCCTTTTAGACCAATTGATGTCATTGTTCGCTATTAATTTGTTTTGGGTGTGTCAATTTGTTTAAAGGATCACTTTGATGAAATGGTTTTTTTTTTCAATCTAAAAAAGGGATTTTCTTTTTTACTATTTGTAAAATTCTTTAATCTTTTTGCTTTTTTGGGTGATGTAGACGTTGTGCAACGCTTGCGGAATTAGGTACAGGAAAAGAAGGGGTTGTTGTAATAAGAAAGGACAAGAAAAGGAAAGGAAGAGAGAGAGAGCAGAAAATGGTGTTGGTGGTAACGATGATTTGAGAGTGTGTTTGAAAATGAAGTTAGTGGCGTTGGGTGAAGAGGTTTTGTTGAATTCGGTTATGAAGAAACAAAGGATGATCAAATTAGGGGAAGAGGAACAGGCTGCTGTGTGTTTGATGGCAATTTCCTGTGGCTTTGTTTTTGCTTGAAATGTGAAGGAACATAATTCCTTAGTTGTTACCATCAACATTAACATTTTAAAATGCTGATTAATTAGGATCCCACAAACCATTTTGCTGTCAAATAGCTAACTTTTTTTTCTCCTTTTCTTTGGGGCATTGTAAAGTGATATTTATATACCTTTTTTAGGATAAAAGGGGTATGTAATTCACTTGGGTCCAATCTAGTTAGGGACTAGGGAATGAAGTGGCCAATGTATGGAAAGGATTGGCTTTTCTTTTTTGTTTCTTCTGTTTATAATATGTTCAGCTCAGTTAGTTATTAATGTAAGTATTTCAGATTTATGTACGGGTAATTATCATTATTATTTTTCATTGTTTCTATGCTTTTTAGACTCCATGGTTTTTTGTTGTTCAATCACTAGAAGAATTATACCATGATAATTGAATTGGTCTAAATTTTCAGAGGAAAATAACATTTTGCAAGGGTATTAATATGCATGAATATTTTGTTAGTTTTTACTGACATTTTGTTAGTTTTTACTTAAGGGTTGCTTTAATAAGAGCCCTCACTTTTTAAGAAAATAAAAATATATTTTTACAATTTTGAAGTATGGAATACATAAATTTTAATATATTTTTTTCAAGGGTGCTTTTAATGTTTCTTTATATAAATAAATTTTTGTTAATTTTTCTTTATAAATAAAATTTTGACTTGAAAGTTGATTCAAGTTCCTTTTAAGAATTGTTATTTTTATTGGCAATTACTTATTATTCGGTTTAAGTACGTATTTTAAATACTCTTATAATAGAGTAAATAATACTTCGTTGTGATCCTTTATATTAAATAGGCTTAATTGCACTTTTGGTCTCCCTATTATAGGTGAAAATTGAAAGTAGTCCCCCCATTTTGTTTCTCCCCAGTTTTAGTCCCTCAAACAGAATTTGAGTCCAAATTATCATGAGTTGGCATTTTTTAATGACGTGTCAAAAAAAAGCTGACGTGGCAGACGCATACGTGGAATAAAATTATTATTATATTATTTCTAATTAAAAAATATAATTTATATTTTTAAAATCATTATTATAATTGTTAAAAATTATTATTAAAAATAAAATTTATTTGTTATAATTAAATTAAAAGAAAATGAACCCTAAATTGAACCAGAAGCATCGTTCAACAAACAGCCCCAATTCAAAAGCTCCCAAATCGATTCCGATTTCGATTTCTTCATCTTAAACAGATTCCGATTCCGATTTCGATTTCGATTTCGTCTTCATTGTTGGTCACCGTCTTCGTGTTCCGATTTCATCAAAATAAAACCAGAATAAAACCAGCAGAACCAGCACAGAACCATCAGAATAAAACCAGAAACACATCAAAATAAAACCAGAATAAAACCAGCAGAACCAGCACAGAACCATCAGAATAAAACCAGAAACACATCAAAATAAAACCAG
>NC_021162.2:74503884-74534853 GCF_000331145.2 Cicer arietinum
GAAGACGGTGACCAACAATGAAGACGAAATCGAAATCGAAATCGGAATCGGAATCTGTTTAAGATGAAGAAATCGAAATCGAAATCGATTTGGGAGCTTTTGAATTGGGGCTGTTTGTTGAACGATGCTTCTGGTTCAATTTAGGGTTCATTTTCTTTTAATTTAATTATAACAAATAAATTTTATTTTTAATAATAATTTTTAACAATTATAATAATGATTTTAAAAATATAAATTATATTTTTTAATTAGAAATAATATAATAATAATTTTATTCCACGTATGCGTCTGCCACGTCAGCTTTTTTTTGACACGTCATTAAAAAAATGCCAACTCATGATGATTTGGACTCAAATTCTGTTTGGGGGACTAAAACTGGAGAGAAACAAAATGGGGGGACTACTTTCAATTTTCACCTATAATAGGGGGACCAAAAGTGCAATTAAGCCTATTAAATATCAAAACATTGCCGAAAACTATATACACATATACAGTGTATCACAAAAAAAAAAGTATGGACGCGGAGAATATGAAAGGGAATAAAGGATACATAAAATAGAAAATTTTGTCTCTATTAAAATATTATAATTTTTAAAACATAAATATAGGTATGGCTTAAATTTTAGTAGTCTAATATTCGTTGTTAACTGTGTATTTTTTAAAAGAGAAAGAGTCTTAATAACCTAGAAATCAATTAAAATGCAAATAAAATTTAGTCAAAAATTCAAATTTTTTGAACAATTTATGTTTAGCTAAAATTTATTAACTACACTATGTAGTGACTCTTGTTTGACCCAACAATTAGCTTTTACTGTGTAGTTTTTATATTAGACTTTTACTCCACAAATGTAATAAACAGACATATTTGTCTTTATAAATATTAAAAATTATTATTTTTATTAACAATATTATTTCAGTTTTTTGAAAAAAATTTGGAGCTATTGAATTTTTTTTCTAATATTTTTGGAACGCACCTCGTTATCGGAACAAGTTGATTTTTGCATTTGTAAAAATAAGGCACTCTGAAACTTCGACATTTCACACATGATTTGGTGAAATGATGATTACTTTGGATGATGTTGTTAATCTATTAGACATTCATATTAGGGATGAGTTTTTTTGCATTTGTAGAAATAAGGCACTCTGAAACTTCGACATTTCACACATGATTTGGTGAAATGATGATTACTTTGGATGATGTTAATCTATTAGACATTCATATTAGGGATGAGTTCTATAGTTCACCACTCAACCTATATAAAGTATGACATATAATTTTGCCATAATTTTATTAGAGGTGTCTGTTGATGAGAGAAGTGACGAAACTAAGAAGATAAGTGGTGCACACTACAAGTTAGATTGACAGTTATGACAAAGATTATAGGTGTGGTGTAAGAAAAATGAGATATTAGAATTTTAGAGTTTGGATTCATATATGAGAAATTGTGATTTGAAGATGAAAAAATTAGGGTTGAAGATGAAGATTGTTGAGTTTTTATTAAAAAATTCGGGGTTGAAGATGAAGATTATTGAATTTTTATTATTCAATTGATTTATTAATTAAAATGATTAATTAATTTTATGTTTTTAATTAAATAATTAAATGAGTTAATAAAATGAATTTTAATTTTAGATATTAAATATTGTCTAATCAACAACAATTACACAATCACTATGTGTCACTTCATCAAAAATTAGTCATGTTCCCATTTTTTTTACTAAAAAAATTCATAAAGGACTTTTTTAAAACTTGTTATAATTTGCAAGGGTATAAATAAAAAAAAAAAAATTATAGGGACTAAAATCAAAACATATTCGCAAAGACCAACAACATATTTAAACTTATAGTAAAATTACAAATTCGAAGTTTTATAGTGACATGATATACTTATTAGTCGTGTACTTGTGTTCTTCAAATGCATCACTCGATTAATCCATGATTTAACAAACTTTTGCTTATATGAAGTCAATCAAGTTTCTTTCACATAATGAACAAACACGTTATTATCAACACATGATTGTTCATACATGTGCAAGCGCATGATATACTTTTTTTCATCACTGCAATACATAATATTTTTCCACATATTCAATATTAACTCTTATTTATCCTTTAAGATATGTTGTTTGCATTTTGCTATAACATTGTTGCCAATATGAAATTGACAAACAATAGGAAACAACACAATAGGAAACAAGTTCAATAACTTCACTGAATTTGAATGAGCAAGTTCAATAACTTCACTGAATTTGAATGGGCCTAAAAATTATCTCTAATAACATCTGATGAACAAAAAAAAAATGATCAAATTTTATAGTAAAAAAGGAATCATGTTGTTCTAAATCTCAAAAAATTAGAAAGATATAGTATTGCTTAGCTACTTTCTATCACAAAATCAAATTGATATAGTATTGGAGTATTAGACAATGAATAAAGCCACCACATAATGCATAATTCACAATACAGAATTATGGAGAAATTGAGATGCAAAATTCATTCATTCATAAAGAATGCATAATTCATAAGACACCCAATACATTATGTCCTTAAAGAATGCAGAATGTCCTTATATATGTTTATGCATAATTCATTAATGCACATAATTCATTTTACAAACGCACTCCATTTCATTCAAAACAAAGTAAATATTTTTTAAGTGGTATAAAAGACACAAAATAGAATAAATTGATCATAAACTAACAGAAACATAAACCGATAGAAAGTAAACATGTTTCAGGTTGTACAAAGACATAAACAAAATGACATATCTAAAAGTGACAGATCCTAATAAACAAAGGCTAATGTTTGGGTTGCATATTAGGTTGGTTCATGTGTATCATTTCCTACTTGAGCAGTTTCTTGATGGGCTTGTTTAGCTTAATCTATTTGAGCCTTAATCTGCACATTATCCACAAATATGAGCTGAGATACTGGATGAATAAGATCTTTCACTTTTTCATTAGCCTTGGCAAAATTTACCATTTCCATAGCCCCACAACTCATACCATATACTAATAACTTCAAGATACCTCATTTGTTTAACAATATCAAAAATCTAAAAGTAATTCCACCTATCAACATCACATTTCCAATTTGACACTTCACCTTCGTACACTTCCATTGTGTCATCCAAAAAATACCCTCCATGATGGACATCAACAAAAAAGACATCGATTTTGCTTTTTATACATTGAAAAGACAAAAAAAAAAAAAACTCATTAATAGAAAACTATAATCAAATGGTAGGGACCACAAACATGATCCCATAATCTTAGAAAAAGAGGAAGGAATATGTATGTGTGGACCACAAACCCTAGACTCTAATAAACAACACATGCAAGAATCAACTCATTTAAAAATCAAACACATGCAAATAATAAATACCAACACATTACCTTTCTTCTCATGTCAATGTGGGTTTACGATTTCTTGAAGCTTGATTCCGACAGTGTATTTTTCGATTTCGTTCTTGTTATCGTTCACTGATTTCTTCTTCGGTTCCTTCTTGTTATCGTTCAAATGAGTGGGAGAATAAAACGAGAAAACCAAACAACAAGTTTTGAAATGTGAAGGAGAAGAAAATTGAGAAGAAAACAGAAAGAATTTTTTAAAGTTGCTTTAACAGAAATCCACTTAAAGAGTAAAATTGAAATTATTTAAAAACATAAAATACTGAAAAGTAATTGTATCTAAATATTTGAAGGTAATTGAAATTGAATAATTAAATAATTTTAATTTTCTTAAATTAAGTTAACGGACTACGGGAGCTATTTAGTCTAAATAAAATAATAATTTTTTAAAATAAAAAAAATAAATGTGTTTACAAGAAATTTTTTTTAAAGTTTTTCGGTACAAAAGAATTTATCGGAAAACTTGTGAAACGTTTTCCGATAGTTTATATTTTTAATCTTTTGCATCGAAATTCTTTTTAAAGGTTTTCAGTACACACCTTTTTAACCTTTTGTATTGAAAAACTTTTTCAAAGGTTTTTTATTTCAACTTTTTGTACCGGATATTTTATAAAAAGTTTTTCGATAATTTCTGAAAATCTTTTACGTACCGGAAATTTTGGAATGATTGGTCTGAAAATATTTGAATGATAAATAAAAGTGAATTTGAGTTTGCAAAATCGGAAAAGATTTTAATGGTAAAGTTGACATTTTCAAAATATTGTGGAGGTATAAGTATATCAGTGGAGGTACAAAGTAAAATTTCCTACACCCTGATTACGCAGGCGAAGCTTCTTCTTCAAGGCTTTGCTATGGTGAGGTTGACATTGGGCTATGGCATGTAGTCACTTTGATGGTCCATTACATTTTCTCAAAGAGATTTGCTAAATATACCCTACAAATTACATTGTTTTCTTTTAGTTAAATTTTCCGTCATACACTTTTAAAAAGTGTATACTCTAAACTTCAAGGTTAGTTTACAGTATGCATTTTTGTTTAGGGTAAGTTTTAAATTTACAGTAAGAGTATTCTTGTCCAAGAAAAAGAAATGTAATAAGGGTATAAGTATTTTTTGTTTAACAATTCCCTTTCTCAAAGTCAAAATGTATGTTTGTTCTTTTGAGGCCTAGCCCATGCTTTGTACCCCAAAAAAGTACTGTATAGTTTGGGCCTTGCGCTTTTAAAAATATAGGCCGTGACAAATAAATAAATAAAATCTAGACTATAACAAAAAGAATTTGGCATATAAAATCAATAAAAAAAAAAGGTAGGCAAAATACTTGTGAGGTCTTTTATGTTTTATAAAAATAGCTGCAAGTTTTTTTTACATGTTGGTCATCTAAGTTTAGTTCAGAGTTTCTGTTTATATCATTTTAACTTTTTATTTTTTTATTTAGCCATTTAAGTTATATGTTACTTTTATCATTAGTCTTTAAGTTTTATTAAATTACATATGATGTCTATTAAATTTAATAATTTTTTTGAGTTACTATTATAATATAATTCAAATAATCTAATAAATTGATTATTTGTACTATTTTACAAGTGAATAAAGTTAACTATATTGATTATATATATAAACATTTATTACAAGTTTGACAGGTTATATATGTATTTAAATGATAATAGAAAAATCGAGAAATATAGACTATTTATAAAATTTTAGAATTGTTTTCGAAATGATAAATATGATAAATTTATTTTTGTAACATTTGATAGAATTTTTAATTATAATGTGTTTTTAATTGTTTAAATCGTTATTTAAAATGAGATAAAAGACTAAAAAAATAAATATGACGTAAATTAAATAATTAAATTAAAAAAGTAAAAATTTAAATAATTTAAACGAAAATAAATTGAATTTAAAGAGAGATGTGTTACAATAAGTTAAACATAAAGAAACCACTCAACCTTGACGTATGCTACCATCTCAAGCAAGCATAGTCGCACATGATATGATCCAATATTAATCTCAATAGACCAAAACACGGCTGTTATAAAGTCGTGTGCGTATGTAACTAGTTGTGGTCGCCAACGGATAATTGTATACCTCATCTTCTTACCTGAAACAAAACAAAAAAAATATAGAAGCACTAAGCACATTGTTGCATGTGACATAACCGTATTCACGCCTTATACTAAAGTATTTGATTTTCTCTTTAGTCTTACAAATACTAGTATTAAAAGAATGACATATAAATATTTGTAATTCTGATTTTTTTTAGTTCCTAACTCATACAAATTGTCTGTTTTTTTCCTCCATTTTATAGTTCAAAAGATAAAATATTAAAACTTAGGTTAAACATCATATTTTAAATCAAATTTGATATATTATGGATGTTTTTAACTTTATGACAGTATTTACCTCTTATCGACATAAAAATAAAAATAAAAATAAAATAAAAAAATCAGATGAAGGAAATAAGATAACATGAAAAGAGGGAATTGAATAAAAAAGAGGGAAATTGAGTGTTGTGTAAGTGTTCTTAAAGTGGAAGAAACAGAAACAAGAGGCGATCCGCAACTTACGACGTTGTTAAGTTGAACAGGGCTCTCTCTCTCTCTCAACTTCCCTTTCACACCATCTTTCAGGTAATTCATTTTCTTTCTCCATTCTTTCAACCATTCTTTCTATCTTTTTGGAATATGCATAGGAAGTGTTCGTCTATTGTTTTCACACAACTAATGTCAAACTATATTACGTTTTTTTATTCAAACAGGTAGCATGTCGTATGTCCTTGTTCTTGCAATTATTTGTGTTTTTTCTCTGTTGGTTATAGATTGTACTTGGCTGATTTATAAGACGGAAATTACAATATTTGCATCTTGAAAATCCCTCTACGATTGGTTTGCTTGTTAAAATGTTAGTTTTCTGTTACATTCTTTGAGCTAGATTTAACTCATTGCAATTTATAAAGCACTATTGTTACCTTACCACACCTTAAATGTGGATACAGCTTTGCACATTTTGTAGAAATTGATGCTGGTGTACTTTTCTTTTTAAGAGTATTGAGCTGAAATTCTTCTAGGTCAATGAATTTCTGTACTTTTCTACTTTCCAGCAGGATTCTATTGCTGACCCTGTGTGGCAAAAACCATATGGTTTTGTAATTCATCATTTAGTTCATGGTGGTAGCTTATTCAAATGGATTTTTTCTGCAATTCTTTGTTCTGACTCGAAAAGGATAGGAGTTTTTATATATATGGTTTGCACAGGATCTGGTTGTCATTCTTGGCATGAAAATATTTTGGAGAAATCCATCAAGTCCAGCTGCTGATTTTTTCTTTTAGTTTGATTTCTTTCTTTATTATTCATGAATTTTTATTTTGTAACTACTAATTATGTATTTATGGCTTGTTGTTATGCTAGATATTATAGCATTAGGAGATCAAACTCATATGCCTCTGTCTCTGTATTTTTTCATGTGTGTCTCAATATTTTGTACTTTTCAGGTAGTATCTGATTGCTCACTTGATGAAGTATTCTTGATCAACTAATCTTCTTAGTAGTTGTTACTGAATTCAGATGAAGACTGGCTCCATGATTTTTTCCTTTTTGCAAGTACCTAGATGCAGAATACACAGCTTAGCTAATAATTGGGGTGAAACCTTCCGCAACTTCAATAACACTTGTGAAAAAAATTTCAGCATCAGGCCACTTGGTTCTAGAATTTATGGACTTCAGGGAGGGCACAGAAAAAAGTGGACTCGAAGACCTATAACTACAGATACAGAAGAAGGCGGGGGCACCAAATCAAGAAGTACCAAGCCTGAAATTTTGAGCGAAACAATTTCAATAAGTTCCACAATAAATGTAAATAAAACACAACTAGGTCAACTACAGGAAGTTCAGCACTGTAACATACAAGAGATAGCTCAGAATAAAGACTTGTCTAGCTTAGTCACTGTTATTGTTTTTGACATTGAGACCACCGGGTTTAGCCGAGAGAATGACAGGACCATCGAGATTGCACTTCGAGATCTTCAGGGTGGTCCAAACAGCACTTTCCAAACTTTGGTAAATCCTCAACGCGATGTAACTAATTCAGCTATTCATGGCATTACAACTCAGATGGTGAACAAACCTGGTATTCCAAGGTAACCAACTCTATGGCTCTTGGAGATTATGCTTACCTTTGTGAAATAAAGTATTCTACTTTGTCCTTTGTCCTTACATCACAACCTTTGCTTATATGTGGAATTTATTTGGTTGGACAAATAGTTGTTAATATAGGAGGGGCAGCAAAAGTGCCTCAAACACAATTATTTTGGCAAAGATCCCAAAATAATTTTAAATTTGGGAAGGAGACAGCAGGAGATGTACTTTTGTTTTCGTTATACCACTATGTCTCCTGGCGGTCATGGTATGGCCATTTGTAATCACAATTTAGTTTTTACCGGTTTACTTGAAGAGTTAAAAAAATTGAGCTTTTCAATTTTTAATTTCATTTGTTATTTTACATTCTTCTACAGAAAATGTGTTACTTTGGAGTGTATTTGGATGGTTTTTAAATCATTGCACATTGTTGAAGCCTTCCTATGCTCCATTAATCATCTTTCATTGTGAAATGGGTGTAGCACTGTCCTAGATTAGTTAGTGGCTACTTATTGTGGGAATAAATAGTTGCCGAGTCAATATTTGGAAGTTAGTAGAACCACTATAGTTTTCCTTGTTGATGTATACGATCAACCGACATGATTAGGCACAGTTTAAACTGATAAAGAGTCTACAAAAGGTATTGAAGAAGATTCCACTAACCATGTACTAATGCTATGGGTTGGAATCAGATGCTATATACTTGTTATACAATGGTTGCAACTGAGAGTTCACTTTTTATGTTTATTTTATGAGGAGTTTGTTGGATGGATACAGTCACATGTTTGGAAGGATGTGGGGTGAAAGTGATAGAAATGGTCATCATGAATCTAAATTGGTGTGGGAGAATGTGACCCAACTCGTGTCACATCTTTTCACAGATGTGGGGATGAAGTGGTAGACATGGTCATCATGGATCTAAATTGTTGTGTGTGGTAAAGTCATTTGTCTAGATATTTAATTTAATTATATCACTAGTCACCAATATACAAAGCTTATATTTGAACTTATTAATGTCTGAATATGCAAAATTCTATTCATCCAATTTGCAATCAGAAAAGCAGACTTTCCCTATCCATAAATGGATCGATAGTTTATTGTGCATGGTTGCATCATGTTAGTCTGAGTTTATTTCTCTTCATCACCATGTTTCCAACAATTATCCTCTGGTTCCCCATATGACTATGAATCCATTTGTTTGTAGACATTGATGAGTGATTAAGTCTATTGGAACTATTTAATTAATTTTGCATAGGAAATCATTGATTTTTTTTAATTCTTATGAATTCTTTTGTAGGATGGAGGACCTGGTTCCCATCTTATTCCACTATGTTCAAAGCCGCGAGAAACCTGGGGGATATGTGTTATGGGTTGCTCATAATGCTCGTGTTTTTGATGTACCCTTCATCATTAACGAGTTACGTCGATGTTCTAGGCAGATTCCTCCTAATTGGCTGTTTGTGGACACTCTTCCTTTAGCACGCGAACTAATGAAGTCTGGAGGTCCATTTCTTTGTTTAAACGGCTAAACAAACACACACTCAAGTCCTTGCTTTTTCTTTTTCTGTATGGAAGCTTTAACTTTTTTAGTGATTGCAGGAACAAAACTTTCTGCGACATCCCTTGTTGCCCTCCGCGAGTTCTACAAAATTGAAGTGGAGGGCACAGCTCACAGAGCCATGGTAGATGTGAACACATTATCCTTGATTCTTCCCAGGTTGACATGTGATCTGAAATTGACCCTATCCGGGCTTGTTGAAAAATCATTCAGAGAAGTAGATATTATCAACTCCAAGAAGAAGAAGAAGAATTCAGACTAGTTTTTTCTTTTATGGTATTTGGCATTGATATATGACAAAAAAATTGTTTGCAACAAAGAATTGAATATTTGAAGGAGAAAAGAAACAAAGAATTGAAAATTTGTTGTTGTTGCTATTAGTAGAGTAGTTTGATAGAGAAGAGAGTTTCTTGAATGGAAAAAAAAAAATAATGCTCTCGTTGAGAGTTGAACTCAAGACCTCCCGCTTACTAAACGGGTGCTCTAACCAACTGAGCTACAAGAGCTCATTGGTATTAATTTCGGTTTGCATACATTTATACAGAGTTAAATCAATATTTATGTTTTTTAGAATGCAAACCAATAATTTGTATGGAATTAGCTTTTGACATAATTCATTTTGTATGATTTTTTTTAAGTTGTATTTAACGTAAATATTTTATATTTACAAATTTACTTATTAAATTCATGTAAATCAAATGTGGAAATTACACATACAACAAGATACACTAAATACTAAAATTAAACATGAATTTATTGGTATTCAGAAACAAGTCATATAAGTTTAAAATTATTATTAAATTTCAATATTTTTTTAGGATAAATTCATAGTACTCAAACTTTTTACAAATTATCCTTTTGATAATTCAAACTTCAAAGTTGACAAAAAAAAATTTGCTATAAGTTATGAAAGGAGGTCTACACTACTTGATTTTCATAATGTGTGGATATTTACTACAAAATTAAAGCTAGAAAGAAAAATTAGGTGTTGATCCACTCCATCTTATGGCAAGTGAAATAAATGCAAAAATCGATGGAAAATTGGATATATTCTTTTTATTTAAGACTGTCAAAAGTAATATTTTAGACAAATCAAAATAAACATTCTTATCGAGAGATTGTATATAAAACAAAAGTTAATTAATGTTTAAATTTAATTTATATATATTGTCAATTAAAAAAAAATTACACTGTTAAATAATCACAACGGTTAAATTATTAAAATTATGAATAATCATAATATATAGATAATATACATTAAAAAAATTAACAGTATATGACAATTAAGTAGTTGATATTTTGGGACTAACTTGACACATATTTGAACTTGTTAATAACCAAGTTGATATATTTTTTTTATAAATTAAATAAATTTTCATATTTTTCTTATGATGTATTGATTCTGAAAATCATTAGAGTGAAATTTATTTAATTTCAATGAGTCATGAACTCACACAAAAATAGTTTTATATTGTTATCAAATAAAAATGGCTTATATGGATATTTGTTTATATTTATTTTAGTTCTGGAGAAAAAAAATACAAAACTCAATCTATTTTTTAAAATCTTTTTTTTTAATAGTAGAGTTGTAAGAAATACACTATAAATATTTAAGTGGGTTGGTTGATATCAACTTAATTTTATAATACTAACTCAATTTTCACTTTAACGAGAGTTTTGATTAAATTTAAAATATAATATCTCTTACTTTTTGAATTGACAAAACAAAAAGAAAAAATATATTTTAATATCTTTTACGCGAATAAATATTTTAAATATTACGAAACTCTTTTTAAAAGTTTGTTGAGAAATCTCTAAACAACTAAAAGTCACATATAGCATACAAAAATACTCTTGATTGTTAAGAATCTTCTAAACTACTTTCATTAAAAACACTCGAATGAAATAAGTCTATAATTAGTCTCTTACGATTAAAACCATCTCTAATAGATAAATATTATTTCATTATTTTACAATTTAAAGAGCCTATTTATACTAATATTCTGGCTAGTAACCAGCCTAGGTACCACATTTGTGTTTCTCAAAATAGATTAAAATACTCCTTCATAAATAAAATAAATAAAAATGTATTTGAAAGATTACCATATGGGATAGGTCTAATGAAATGATTAAAATTTTATCACGTAATAAATTTTAATTTTAATTTCATTAAAAAACATATCTATATTTAATATATGATATTAAATAATTAAAAAATATATATTTTAAATTTTCTCTAGATTAATTACATTAATTTTTTATATTACATTTCATTTTGATAACAGATATTTTATTCAAAAGAAGATTTATTTAATTGTTTAATTTTCTTTAAGATAATTAGTTTTTGAAAAAGGAAGATTCAAAAAAAGAAGAAAAAAATAAAAACTAGTATGAAAAAGTGGTCGGCTATAAAGAAGGAGAACGGAGAAGAACGTGTTTTGGGGTGGCTGTGTGGAAAATTAGTTTGTTTTTAAGGAAGCCACAGCACCTCATCATCTAAAATCTCATATAATTTCATTTCGTTGATTAATACACACACATATATCATATCATATCATTCATACGCACATCAAAATCTTCAATCTTTACTTTGTTTTCCTTCATCACTCTAATTTGAGATTGAGATCGAAGAAACCCTATCCAATTACATCTATGGACGCTGATAATTCTTCTTCTTCTTCTTCTTCTTGGAACGCTCCTCACTCTTATGCCACCCTCACTTCCTCCAAATCATACCTCTCCGCTCTTCAATCTCGATCAGGTTTTTCTCTTTTTTCCATTTCCCCCCCAAACCTCACTCCCTCTACTCCTTTTACTTCCACTCAACAACACTCTTATTACTGTTATGCTAATTATTCATTTTCTGTTTTAATCTAGATATGTTCATGAATGCTTTTGATGAAAACGACGTTGATGATGATGATGTGAAGGAGGAGTTTCTATGTCCATTTTGTTCTGAGTATTTTGATATTGTTGGATTGTGCTGCCACATTGATGACGAGCATCCTGTTGAAGCCAAAAATGGGGTATCAATTTTTCACAAGGGATTAGGTTTCCACATTTCAGTTTTTTGTTGTTGATATCTAGATATTGTTCAATTAGGGTTTTTGGTTTGTCTTTTAAAATTAGAAGTGCTTGTTTGTTTGTGATTTTGTCCTCGGTGTCTCGCGTAGAACCTTGTGTTGAGAGTTTAGCTTTGGGGTGAGGTTTTAGTTGATTTGTGTGGCGGGATGTTTTTATATATCTTCAGGAATTAGGACTACTAGGCGATGTACATTGTTTAACATTTTCATTTAAAAACTAAGGATATGTATGTATTGGTGGTATAGGAGGAAATTGAATGCAAGGAAATGAAATAGGATAACATCAATTTTTGTAAATACATTGTGTAGGTTATCTCAATATCTCATCAGGGTGTGGCTATTTTGGGTCTATAAACAGACTGTTTGTGCAGTTAACTATTCATATTTCATTTCCTTTGGAGAGGGTCTAAAACCCAGTCACGGAAGTACTCTAGGTTTATTTGTTAGTGGAGTACCATACCTACAAGGAATACTTTTGGTTGATGTTCTACATCAGTAAAATTATCAATAATTTTTACTCCTTTTTCGCTTTATTAGGAAAATTTAATTCTATATAATTTTGATATTCAAAATGATAGAAAGTTCAATTCTGTATAATTTTGATATCTTTTTTTTCAGGTTTGTCCCGTTTGTTCATTGAGGGTAGGGGTTGATATGGTTGCACACATTGCCCTACAACATGGAAGCATACTTAAGATATCCTTTTATCTTTTAGTTAATATTTGTTTCTGCTAACTCTTAAATGATCTCGAATACTATCATGTCTTTCAAGCTAATCCCGGTTCATTAATTTAGCATAAAATGAAAGTGATTTTTTTTTCTATGCCTCTTTTTCTCGCTTTTGTTAAGGTTAATCAAAACTCTTTAACCCAACCCTCTTACTTGCTGGACAAGTATAAGGTTTTCTAAATGGATTACTTGTTTAAGATATCTGCATAATCCAGTTATGCACTTCTAATGTGTGGTTATACTTATATATAATCTACCCTTTGTTGTTGTTGTTGTACTTGTCGGATATACATGATTATTTATGTAAAAAAAGATATAAGTTGTGTAACTAGCCACGGCGTCATAACACGTACATTAGAAGTTGTTTCCAGTTTAATAATATCTTAGAATCATTTTGTTATTGCATTATTGTGTTATGTTGATATTAATATCAGGGTGGTACGTTGTAAATGATAAATTGGATTCTTTAACTAGTCATTACATGCAGCGCAAGAGGAAATCACGGAAAGGTGGATCTTATTCAACACTATCTTTATTGAAGAAGGAGATGCGAGAAGGAAGTTTGCAATCCCTTTTGGGTGGGTCTTCATGTATAGTGTCATCGTCTAGTGTAGCACCTGATCCACTGTTGTTATCGTTTATAGCGCCTGTAGCTGATGAATTTTCCAGTTCTCAGAGTCAACCTAACTTCCTTACTGGGACAAGGCAATCCAGAAAAAGCTCAAATGAGACTCTACCAAAACAGTATGTCTATTTCATTTGTCAATTCCTTTTTTTTTTTAATTAAAAAAGTTGCTACTATCTCTTCAATGAAATATGCTTATTTTTGCTAGTATTCCTGAATGTGGTGGTGATGTCACATTTTTCCCTTCTGCTGTTTTTCGATCTTCATGCAATATTGCTTTTGATAATTTTGACTCATGTTTTATGTCAAAGAAATGGTATTATTCAAACTCAAATAATGCCAATTTAGGTAGCATGGCTTTATTGGGTTTAGTTGAGATTATGAGAACACTAACCGACTAACTTATGAGGGCCTAATGATTTATACCTTTGCATACAATGTCATGATCACTATGATTACTTATAATTATATTGTGAGATTTGTCTGTAAATTTTATGTCTTGCCACGGTTCCTGTGCCTCCAAATTGAAGACAGTCTAGAATATTACATGACCACTGACCCTGAACATATGAAAGTTTGGACTTGTAGTACATATACATCTTTCCTACTTCCCGAAAGGCTAACCTTTCATATCTTTGTGGTATGCTGAGGTAGGTTGTCTGTTATAAATGTCTTTGAAAATCTAAATGAAAAGTCAAGAAAATCATGCATTGTTAGCAGATAAACTAAAACATGTTCAGTTGTTTCTGTGCATTGTAGACAAATATGTTGAATTTACCATTTTGGTAAACCTTTACTGTTTCCCTCACCTGTCCCAAATAAAATGGGTGGCTTTACAGCCACTGCAGAGTCTTTAGATTCAGGTGCAGTGTTGGATCCAACTGTTTTGCAGTGGTGGCATGTGCAACACTGTAGAGGAACCAAATCCACGCTTTTAAGTCCAAAAGAGAGGAAGAGATAAGAAAAAATGCAAGAGAGAGAATTTGAATTAATGAGAGAGATGAGGTTGGATGGAGAGTAATCACCTATGCTCTTACTGTTTTTCAAAAAAAAAATTTACTGTTTTTCAAAAAAAAGAAACCTATACTTTTACTGCTTTTAACAGTACATTTTGCCAGATGAAATTTCCTGAAATGGTATTCTTCCAACTTATCCTGTTCCCTCTCACCCACACCCACATCTATGACTAGCTTTTTATTGTTGGGGGGGAGGGGGGATGGGTGAGGTGCTGCTTTTAGCTTAAAAGGATGAGCATTGTTCACGTTTTTTTACTGGATTAATTGTCTGTTTTCAGAGAGAGAGAGGGAAGTAAGTAATGACAATACTTAATTTGTGCCTCTAGTTCCATCCTTATGTTGTTTTCATAGAGCAGTTTGATTATTTATGCTTCTGACGTGCAATTGGGTAATTTATCTACTTGCTTTTAATGTGAGTGTTTATGCCATTAACAAAATGTCATCTCTGTGATGTTTCAATAACAGTTTTAACCTTATGTTCCAATAACTAAGTCTAAGTGCGTTGTTGCAAATGCATGAGTTGTTGTTCCTTGCCAATGGGATCTTCTAGTTTTTAACACGTCTATTGTTTCTGTTCAGAAATGTGGAGACACCAACGTTGTCAGTCAAGGATAAGGAAGAAAGGGAAAAAAGATGTGAGTTTGTTCAAGGGCTATTGCTGTCCACCTTCCTTGACGACATTTCATGAATGAAATTCATCTCTGATGACTGCTGGTGGCTGCAGTTCCGGGCTTCTTCAATCACTTGCGATCCCTACACCTATGGTATGCCTGAAGTTGTGAATGTATCTGATCGGAGTGAAATAAGATGTGGAAATGAATGTAATTTATGTTGTATGTGAACTGAAGTTTCCAGATTTAATGTTTTATTTTATCCTTTAATTTCAGTTTATAAATGTTGAATGAAAATAGATGAAGTTACTTTCCTGCTATACATGACATTCACGTTTGTCTTGGGATTATTGTGTGATATTCATTGGAAAAAAGACACGGTTCGGGAGAGTGTTGGGTTACGCTGATGAGGGTAAATGTTATACACGATGAACAGCTTTGGGTTAGACACATGCTAAAATCATATCTTATTCTATCATTTTACTAAGCCAAGTTATTTTGTGAACCATTGGATGTGTCAATCACTCAAATCACGGCCCTTAATTTATTTTGTTCAGAAAAAAAATATGCAAGGTGGGGAGAGAAAGAGATAGGTGAATGTAGGGAATCCAAATCGCATGATTACTTGATAAATGAGAGTAGTGGGGCTCTGTGGGAGCAGTACCAGACTAATCGAATAACTGGACTGGTGTATAACATATCATTAGTGGGAGCAGTGGAAAACTGAATTTAAATTTGTGTGTAGATAAGCTGCTGGCAACAGTTGGAAGATGGACACAATGGGAATGTCAAAAACATTTCTCTTGTACTGACATAGAGCTGATAGTATTCTGTATTGTATAGGTATCCCACCGTCGGTCAGATGGGGTGTATTTGACTATATGCTAATCATTAGTATTATTATATAAACATGTAGATGAATATTTGTTGTTAGCACAAAATTTATGTGAGTTGGGTTTGAGGGTTTACCATGACCATTTCACATTTAAAAACTGTTGGCGTCAGAAGAGAATTTTAATGATATATTAATAAAAGTATTGGTTTGTTATTTAAGGGCTTGCATAAAGTTGAACATGAATTTTCTTTTCATGGCTAAAGTTAAACATGAATTGGAATTGGACTCTTCCATTTTGAGTAGAAAAAAATACTATATTCTGAACAATGGTTTTCTGTGCTACCTAAATTCAAGGATTGGCTTATTAACTTCAATAGTAAAATGTAAGAAATAGTAAGTTCTCCGGCAAGAAAGTCACTTACAACAACATTGTTTGAGATAGCATGATACAATTGTTTCTCCAACGAAATCTCCCAACCTTAATAATTTTAGTCTTGCCGATAAGAAAAACGTGGTTGAGATCTGTTGAGATTTAAGAGGGAAACTCTATTAAAGATAATCGGTCAGATTCTAGATTAATAAGGGCAACACTGATAGATACTTCGTTCACACCAATAACATCTACAAAAAGAATGAAAAAAATATATGATTTGGAATAAAACTTAATTTTCAAATTATATTATGTTATTGGACTGAGACGCCATTTCTCTTATTTCCTTTTAATTAAATCGTTTCAACCAGGGTAAGGCATGATGATCTTCTGTATGAGTAAAAGTGCAAAATTTAACAAATTAAAGTTTAGAACGAACACATGGGCAGTCTTTCTGTTAAATGTTAGTAAATCATATCAATGTATGCATCAACAGGTAAATAAGAACTTCTTGTCCTAACTTAACTCCTAAGAAAAAGGTGTGTCATTGGACACATTGTAAGAATATTTTGCCTAAAGTCCTAATCGTAACCACTGTGAAGACATTCTGGTGTCCAAAATACTTTTAACCACATCTCCAACAAAAGAATCAAAACAAGAGGAGCAGCAATCTTTAATCATACTCGTTTGTCCACCAGCTATTAATTCAATGTGGGGACAGACGGGTGGTGGAGGCACAATGCAAACTTCACTCTTCTTGTGCTCGATACCACATGCGGCGAGTATAGTGTGCGTAGAACTCCTTGCAATGTCCTTGAAAGTACTATAACCTGAATGAATACATAATGACATTTAAAAAAATTTAATAACAATCTTATTTATAAGACCAACAAAAAGCAAAACAATGGAAACACAATTTAGGTGCCTCAATGAAGATTCTTTTCATATGACCGGAAAAGCCATTCCAAATTTCATGTAATGGTCCCAGCCTTGTGATTTAATGAATGATGACAAATCATGATAAATAAATGATAGAAGAAAAATTACCCAATTCAGTGTCTCGAGACAGGTTCTTCAGATGACTTTTAACCATTGACTGCAACTGCTCCTTTACAATGTGCAAGTTACTTTCTTCTTTGGTAGTAGGGTCCGCCATACTAGCCACGTTGACAGTGTTAGATCTGCTGCTGAACGGGTGGATTGGTTCATAATCTGTTAAGGTGCGTGTCTCCAAAAGTCCAGGCCATATAACCCCATTCACAGCCCTGTTGGAAAACATAGTTGAATCCTGAACCACGGGCCTTCCTGAATTATTTACTCTTACGGAGAAGGGATCTCCATTCTGCATTAATGGAGAAATGTTGTTGCTTAATCCCTCCTCAAAAAATGTGTGATAGGATGTTCCTATGTCCTGTGTCATTGTATGTTGACAAGTTGGTTCCCTACTTTGATCAATTTCAGAGCTATGCATGTTGCTTAATGAACCGGTAGCTGGAACACCATTAATTCTGCCAGTTGTAGAAGTCATTCTATCGATCGAACGTAGCTGCTGAATATGTCGGTGTATCCAGCGTCTCTCTGATAAAGTCGGTGCCCCGCCTCCAGACATTGGAGAAGCTCCTTCGGCACTTCTGCCAGAAAATCTAGAAGATGAAAGATTCCCGAATCCAAACCCGAACCCTTGACTAAAAGATGTATGAGGTGAAGACGTTGAGTTGAGGTCTATACTTTCTCGTATATGAACAGGTGATGGTCTAGAAGGCAGGCTTTGGGTTCCAACTGTTAATTCAGCAACACATTCTTGAGCTTGGGAGTTTGAAGATGCCAAAGCAACTGGTCTACAACCATCACAGTACCAATTACCTTCCGGTACTTCTCTCCCCAAACCAACACAATATGTATGTGCAGGGGAATCACATATATCACAGAGTAGCATGAGACCATCATCTCCGCCTTGATGGCACTCTGAACACATAACCGCCTCGTATGGATCAATATAGCTCCTGAGTTCTTCTTCAGTTGGCTGATAAACCTGCAATGTAAAATCAAAACATTTTCATCAAGATTAACCAATTGAATTTCAAAACCATAAGCAAAAAGTCAACATCTTAAGAAGTAAAATTCAAATACCTGATCACGTTCGGGCACTTGTATCACCACTTCTCTCAAATCAACTGCTGTTGTCGGTCGTGCAGGCTTACTGATTGTTTTGAATCTCTGCTTACACAAAGGGCAGCGAGATTCAACCTTTGACCACTCCATAATACAGGCAAAGCAAAAATAGTGAGTGCAACTGTTTAGTACTCCCCTTACTCTTCTTTTATTTTCCTCAGACAAACAAATTCCACACACCTGCTTTCCCACCTCACTTTTCGAGTCCTCTACTTTTTCCTTCCCCTTCTTTCCTTTTGATTCCTCTATCTTTTCCTTACCCTTCCGTCCTGAAGGCTTCCGTTGCTCATGTAGATCTTCTTCATGTACTCCAACCACTTCATTTTTCATTCGAAGAGAAGCTCTCCTCAAGTTCCTTCTCAAATTCCCACACAACTCCATGGCTTCTTTCACCTGTTCTTTTTCTTCTTCAGAGATAGTAAACTCATAATCAGATGGTCTAGACTCATAATCTGAACCAGAATTGGCATCTTCAATGAGAATCCTTCTCCTTTTCTGGCCTGATTTCTTTCTGCAATTTGTTCGGATGGTTGGACCATTATCTAAAAAATCATCTGCATCATCACACTGTACTTTCCCTCTTGAACCTCCATTCTTTCGTCTTCTCTTTCTCACAGGCTTCTTTGAAACTCTAGAACCACTCCTCTTTCGACCTTTTCTTTTGGTCACAGAAACCCTTTTCCGCAAAGGCTTCTTGCCAACTTTCATGCCATTACTTTTCTTCTTTCTGCCCCTTGTTTCTTCTTCCTCCTCGTCTGTGTAATCTTCTTCCTCCGGAACAAATTCTTCATCGTCATATTTGAAATCCTCTTCTTCGTATTTGAAATCCTCATCCTTGTCATTGCCATCTGCCTCTTCTTCTTCAACTTCTTCATCTTCTAACTCTTCTTCTTCTTCTTCTTCCTCTTCTTCTTCGTCCTCTTCTTCATCTTGTTCTTCGTATTGTTCTTCATCGTCGTCGTCGTCCTCTTCTTCTTCTTCTTCATCATCATCATCATCTTCTTCATATTGTTCTTCTTCTTGTTCTTGTTCTTCTAGCTGTGCTGAACATGTAATCCTTCTTCTCTTCCGCGAGGTTTTACTTGCATTCTTCTGCTGAGACCTTACACCCTTTTTGGCCTTCGATCTATTGAATTTCGTCACTCGTTGAATCTCCTCTTCTTCCACATCCTCGTCTTCTATAAAATCATCAAAACTATCCTCAGGTGCACATCCATCCAAAGAGAAACACTCGTCCTCTGGACAATCAGATACATTCCCAGCATCATCCGAAACCACATAATCCTCATCAGAATCATCAGAACCACCCCCCTTTGACCGAACCCTTTTTCTTAAATTGCGTTTGCTACTAACCTTTCCTCCCTTTACCATCTGTTCTCACACACACACAAACAGATACCAAAACACCAATTTATCAAAATCCCAATTTATCAAAAATTAAATCATATTCATGTCGTTACCCTTCCATCCAATATCCCCTTTTAAGCCTAACACAAACGAAGCAACAAAGTTATAAACTTTACCTAATAGAGACCAAAGATCTGATTCAGCAATTAGCATATAATAATAACAGGAAACAATGAAATAATTACAGAGATTCCGTAATTAGTTTGGTCATAAATTATAAGGGATTGTGACAGCACCGATCAATCGTATAGAAATTGGGGGAAAAAAATAAAATGGAAAAAACGTGAATTTGAAAAGCCGAGAAAAATCAATTTCGAAATCGAAATTGTAAAGAGGAGATTAAACGCAGTTAAGATGAGAATCTTATAAAGAAAGAGGATTTGATTTGATACCTGAGAAAGAGGAAGAAGAAAGCGAAGCACAAAGGATCCAAATTGCAGAAAAAACGTTTCTTTGAACAGTTTCTTTTTCAGTTGTTTAAATAATTAATTAATAATATTTAAATATGGAATTTTAATTTGCTTGACATTTGAGAGAGAGAAATAGGTTTTTGTTTTTCAAGAGAACGTTCAAATGGCTTCTGCAACCGTGCGACCTTTGGGTATGACACGCTCCGAATTACTGAAATACCCCCATCGAGGACGTAATTTGCGGTGTTTCATCTTGCTTATCTTTATTTTTTATTTATATAGACGATAAACGATGTAAGATTTTTTTTTTTTTACTTTAATTAATAATTTGTTTATTTTTCTTGTCTTGTAAAAAATTCTTGTTTATGTGTATTATGTATATTTTTTGTATTTTCATTATTATTTTAACTTAAAAAAAAATACATTTAATTCTTATCATATAATTTGATATCTCTTATCTAATAGAGAGAGATTTTTGCTAAGACAACTTAAGAGATTAATAAAATGTACTTTTATGTAATATTCAAATTTTGCATTAAAAAGATAAGTTAAATAGCAAAATATACCGTCAAAGTCTATTTAATAGTCTAAGATACGTGATAGTCCATAAGTTATCAAATAATTTATCGTAATTTAATATTTGATAAATTAATAAAATACAATACAATGTTCTTTAAATTTAATATTTATCGTGTGTGTGAGTTAAGTTAAAAATTATAATGATATGATAAAAAATAATAATTTATTTAATTATTTTTATAAAATAAAATTTAAAATATATAAAATTGAAATTTAATAAAATATAAATATAAATCAAAAAGGGTAAGTACAATTAAAAAATAAATTAATATATATATAATTTTATCAAAAGAGTAGTTTTATTATTTTATATAATTTAATAAAATAAAAATCTACTGACATTAAAATACTTTTATAGAGTATTTTTATAACTATTAGTGTATATGCAATAGAATATCTGCTTTTTTCCATAAAAAAACAGTATAAGTAACAAAATTTTATATTAACACAAAAATCTACTGAGTTTAAAATATTTTATAGAGTATTTTTATAACTATTAAAGTTTCTTTTAACTTTTTTGATTAAAAAAACGTTATATAACAAAATTTTATATATTATTATTTAAGAAATTTTAATAATTTGATTTGTACATATTATAAAAATGTAAATAAAAATTTAAATAAAGGATTAAACAAACAAAAAATCATATCATTTTATACATAAGCACTCTTTTTACCTATAAATATAAACATTATAAAATCAAATAAAATTGACGTGTTTAAAATACAATAATTTTATATGAGTTTGTTTTGTTTATAATTAAAATCGAATAGAGGATATTATATATTTTTGCTTTAATAAAGGTATAGATATTTTTTTTAAATAGTTATTTAATTGAATATAGAATAATAAAATAGAGCAGTTTAAATAAAGGGCAAAACTGAAAGAAAAAATAAATAAATAAATAAAAAGTACGTAGATATACACCATCATATAGCACTGGCCAACTCTATTAATATGTTGGTTTATAAATGAATTCTTGTGTCCTAAACTGATTTTCTCCAAATAACTGTTGATCATTTGTTTAAACTATATATTTAAAAAAAAATTAAAACTTTTTGTATTTATATTTGAATGTCATGTATGATAAATATATTTACAAATTATTGGGGTAAAAATCACAACAACAACAACGTCAACCATAAATTTATGTGATTTAATATAATTGTATGTTTAATTGTAATTTTAGTCTTTTATATTTATTAATTTATGAAATTGATCACTCTATTTTAAAATTTGACCATTTTGTTCTCTCATTCTTATTTTCTAACTAAAAAAACTATGTGATTTAATATAATTGTATGTTTAATTATAATTTTAGTATCTTATATTTATCAAATCACGAAATTGGCCATTCTATTTTAAAATCTGCAATATAATAGAATGACATATAATGATTAATAGTCGTGAAGTAACATTTTCTAAAAATTTAACTTTCAACTTCAATTTTTATTTTTTTATTTTTGTAATTTAATTAATGACATATAAACAATTAATGCATCTAGATAATTATATATCATAAAATTGTATATCAAATCGTCATTAAAAAATATGAGGGAATGGTATAAATTGTTGACTTTTAAAATAAGGGATCAATTTAGCAATTGATGAAAAATAAAGAGATTAAAATTGCAATTAAACTTAAACTTTAATATGATCATTATTTAAAATAATTTTACATGTACAAATTGTCAGTAATCAAGATCCTCTACTCTATCTTCTCTATCTTTTGATGAAATTGTTCATATTTTATCTCAGAATCAAAATTTCTATTTCATTTAGATGATATTTATCAACTTGTTTTAATCACCAATTTTTCTTCAAAATAAACTAATATCATAAATTGTCACTAACACAGGATAATGTGTTTACATATGTTGTGATTTGGATTTAAGGGTTTAAGTCTAAAAGCTCGCATTTGATAGATGCTATGCAAATTTAACGGCAAATTTGGTGATTCTGATTGTTTTTGCAATTACGTGTCCTATTTAATATGAATGCGTTTCTCTTAAAAAAACTCAACACGTAAAATTGTAATGGCAATGAAACAAGATTTTGAATTCACTAAAGACAATAAGTGGATGTGACCCGTTCAATAGATATTGAAGGTCTAACTCTTAAGTACAATAATTTTAATTTTCTTTAAAAAATAATAATATTTATAATCCAAGAGTTTGATTTTCATAGAAGAGTCTTGCACTTACCTGGTGAAAGAATGCATACTTGGAGTTAAGGGTCTACGAAGTATATTAAAAATAATCAAAAAAAAAATTTATTGAAAATTTTTTTATATTTAATTTTGTCGAAAAAATTTTGTCAAATGAATTTTGAAATTATTTTTCTGAATTTTATTTAAAAAAAAAATAATCGAAGCTTTTATCACAAAATAATTTTATATTTCTCAAAAAAATTGAAATTTTTTTGTCAAAAGAATTTCAAAATTATTTTCGCGAATAATTTGTTCGAAACCGATTTTAATTTAAAACTTGTTCAAAATATTAAACTGGTTTATATTTTATAAATCAGTTTTAAATTGATTCAGAACTATACTGAACTTGATTTGAATGTGGTTTTCAAAAATCGAACCAAATCATTAATATGGTCCAATTCAATACAGTTTTTGTACCATAAAAACCCGTATAAAGATGTTGCTTGTTTGATAAATGAATGAGTTAAATTCACCCATTCTTGTCACTTCAACTCATTCAAACTACCAAACTATGTGGTGGTTTCCAGTGGACTATATAAAGAGGTTGGTTGTTTGTTTTTTGGTTTAATTGTATTTTAACCGCTCTAGACATGTGTAATTTATAATGACATGAGATGATATAATGAAAGAAAAAAATCAATTAAAAAATAATAATAAATCTCTATTATATCTCCTATCTTTTCCTCTTTTGGCATTTTATCACCGTCAAAATATGAGTTATGTCAATATTTTCTCCTTGGTGTACTTTCTATCGGTTTCTAAGCACATACATCGAAATCTTCTTGCATTTTCCTTGAATCTCTTTTTGATGGAATTTCAAATTTTTCTTTTTATAAGTTCAAATGAAGTTGAAAATGAATGTTTAATAAATGACATTGGTGTAACGGCATAAATAGTTAATGAAATTATAAAAATATCAAAACAAAGAGAAAATGAATCAACAGTGGAATTAGAGATTTTAATTTTAGTTTTTTTAATTAAGTAAATATAATTTTGTTTTGCTTTATTTAATAAAAAAAATAGTTTATCTTTAAAATCAATTAAATAATTTTAATTATAATATTAAAAAGTTGACCATAAAAAAAAAATCAGTTGCAAAATCAAAAATAGATAAAGGTGAGGGCTAAAATAACCCACATAGACCAAAATAGTATATAAGTCTTGTTTTTTCTCCATTTGACTGTCAAGATCCAAGAGTAGTTCAACTGCATGTGACTTTGGAAGCTTGTCAACATGGCCAATGCCTATGCTTAAATAATAAGAATATTTTACCTCTATATATTTTTTAATTATTATTTTTTATTATATCTTATATTAAAATTTATATACCAAAATATCTTATAAAATTACATAACCGTCGTAAAATTTATATACCAAAATATTTTTTTTTTTACATGAGTTTGTAGTTATTTCGCTCGTAGAAAAATATTTACTCACAGACAAGCAGTGGAATAGAGTTACTTAAGGAATGTGCGTGGGTAGCATGACTCACCGATTTTCCATGGATAAAGTGCAAATACTTACCGACAAAAAAGTCACAAGTAACATTACTCACGTAAAATCTGTAAGACATTCTACTGATTTCTATTTGATATTTAAAATTTAATCCATGGTATCTCCGTGGGTACATTATCATTTACTCATGGAATTTTCATGAGTAATGAAAAAATATTTTCATTCTATTTTGTATTCTATTGTTTCCTAGTTTTTTTTAATGTATTTTTAAAATAAATTGTAAGCATATTAAAATATCATTGTGAAAAAAAATTGAAATATAATTAGAGTTGTCGCGCGGCTTTATTTTTCTGTCAAATTATATATATATATATATATATATATATAATATTCTTTTGTTAATTACACCTTTTGACAAATTATAATCACAATTCACAACTATATATATATTCTTCTCTTCGTTATTCAAAAGCTAGCTAGATTCTCAATTACCGATTATAAGGTAATCAGTTCAATCAGTTATTCTGCAAACTAAGTAATTAATTAACAAATAATCACTAAATTAATATTTACTATTCTCTAAACATCCAACATAATAATTAATTAAATAGCAACTTTATTTGGTTCATGGTACTCATAACAATAAGCTCCAACAACAAAAAATCAATATTACACCTCACAACAGAGTTAGGAATTAAATTAACAGAGGTAGGAATTTTCAAGCTTTTACATGTGAAAATGAAATGTTAGGGATTTCAACGAGTTATACAAGAACAAAACGAAAGAACGGATTATGGTTCATTGACACAATAAATAATCATAAAAATAGAGCAAAATAAAGGGAGCAAATGAGATAACAACAATGAACGGGAGTGAAACAGAGAAATAACAAACAAGAGAGATCGAATGAGAGAGAAAGAGAAAACATGTGAATGAGACTTTAAAGTGGCGGTCAGAAAACTCGGCGGCAGCAAAATGGTCTGAATCGTGGCACAGTGAAACAATTGGAAGAAGGGTTTTGTGAGAGAGTTAGAATCCTTAACTCTAACTCTCTTAGTTTAAGTTATAAGTTTACTTACTGAAGCTATTTCCTTTTGTTTGTAAGAAAAAATAATAAAGTTTTTTTATATATAATAATAAACAAAATTTTACTTTTCCTTTATCAACGGATAATTTGTATATAATTTAATATTATTTTCTTCATTTATCTACGAAGAATCGATGGTAAAAAAAATACGAAAAATTTTTGGCAACTTAAAGTTCAATTGAATTTTTTTAATTTTACCTACGGATTATTTTAATTTTACATACCGACTAACTGTGAAATTCAATTAAAAAATAATAATTTATGTAATAACAAATTTACTCGCGATTTTTCCGTACATATTAAATAATTTATCCACGAACTGACATCTGTAGGTATATAAATCTTTTATTGTAGTGTATATTTTATTTTAATAACTTAATAAGGATAAATATCATAAAAAAAAATTAATAAAATCAAACAAAATACATTTAATGTGATTAAATAGATGTGTCAAAATAAATAACGTGTTATATTTTTTTTAACAATTTCCTCTTATTTTACCAATAAATTAACAACTTCATTCTCCTATATTTTCTTCTGATCTAATAAATAAAAAATAATAATAATAAAGAAGACATGAAAACAGTTGTTGTTTTTATTTCTATTATCTTTTATTTATTAGATTCGGAGAAAAACTAAGAGGAAATTGTTAAGTTATTTATAAAATATAAGAAAATTGTTAAAATAATGTATCACATTAGTTATTTTAACACACCTACTCAACCATTGTATTTTTTTCTTTTAAATATATTTTATTAATTTTAATAATATAATTTTATTATTTTTTATTAAATTAACAAATAGAAAATAAAAAAAAATGAAATTGTTATAAATGATCGCATTAGACATTCGACCACCTGCAAAAAAAAGGAATCGCAGATCAGAAATGAGACATGTTAAAAAAATAAGACATTTTGATCTAAATTCGAAGAGTTTTAAATAATAATAAAAATGATATTGAAGCCAAATATCTGAATCACGTCGACATTTTCCTATACTAACGATTTTGAAACGACAGCGTTTCGCTTGGAGGACGAAGTAGGTGTGCGTTTGAAGATCAAGTACACGTGTAGGGCGAAAGCTAGAGAGAACGTGTAGGATACTAACGATTTTCCATGTTGCTTATAATTCTACAAGAAACTATAATTTTTTCTTCAATTTATTTTCAAAAAGATATTTAATTTGATCCAACTTGCCACCAGATCATTATAGCATTGTTAAGTGGAAATTAGTCTTTTTAATTTGTCACTGCCCTATTCCGTGAACTATAATTATCTGAGTGATGATTGATGAATAACACAAGAATCTATTTTGGTGGTTATTGAGTGGTCTAAGAAATAGATGAAATTACGGTTGAATTAGGTTCATCAGGCATGATTACGGATAAAAAGAAACTCTTATATACCATGCAATAAATAAACTGAGTCAATTTCTTTTAATTGTGACTTAGTGTTATTATTATTGTTGCTCGGTTACAGCACACATGTATATATATAAATAGTTAACAACATTAAGATAATGAAATCCCTATGTAAAAGGTAGACTAGCAAATAATAAAGAATATTCAACTCAGTTGATATACTAAATAAATACTATAAAGCTATATAAAAAAATTAGCAATAAAAACTAATTAAATGATTGATACTCAATTGAAGTTTGATTTGATTTTTTATGTACATAGCTGTAACATAATAATAATAATAATAATAATAATAATAATAATAATAATAATAATAATAATAATAGTAATATACTTTTAACAGTTTTCGTTTATCAGATACAACCAAAACAATAATATTCATATGTTTTAATTTAACTTTTTCTATTTAATGTATATATACATATTATTTATTTTTATTTTAAAAGAGCAAATTAATAAATTATTTTCTTATTATACTATGTTCATTTCTAAATCCTAATAAGATTTAAAGATGATATAATAGATATATAATAAAATTAATTTATAATGAACATAATTGAGACATATTATAATTAATGATTCTATCATATCATGTGTTTCTTATCCTAACAAGAATCAGCTATTTAGCTACCCTCTCTATTATCATAACAAAAGTTAATTATATCAATTTGAGTATCTATCTTCAGTTATTCCTCCAAAACAAGACACAAATAATTTATAGACAGTGACTATAAGTTGTGTCCTTATTGATTAAATTAAAGTAATATGATTATGCAATAATTCATCTAAAGGAAGTATGATTTGCAAAGTACATTCCTAATCAAACACTCATTTAGAATAAAGTCTTCTAACTAGCATGATAATTGTTGAATGGAATATCAAGTTAAGATCCAAACTGTATATGAGTACCGTAAATGCAAGTCCTAAAAAGATGGTCTATGGATTTTCCACACCTAGGACAAATTAGATGGCATAAAACCCCTCCAGAATTTAGGTTCACTCTAGACATAACAGTATACATTTGGTGCTTTGTCTTTTAAGCATGTACCAGATCAGAAGAGAAGAAAGTTGCAGAACAAAAGTGAAGCAATTATATTGGCAGGGTATCATCCAATAGGTGCCTACAAATTGTATGATCCTATCAGAGGCAAGGTGGTCGTTAGTAGGGATGTCAAGATTGTTGAACATGAGAACTAGAATTGGAAATAGAAGTAAATTTCTAGCAGCCAACACTGGGACTGGGAGCAAGCAACCAGTAGCACAAACCAACCTTCACAAATTCTTTTGCAAGTATAAAATGAGCAGCATATCAGTGGAAATAGAGATGAAGATAGAATTGAATAAAGCAGATCCCAAAGAACAAGAAAGCCACCAACTTATTTACAAGTATTTGAAGTGTACAATAATAGTGAAGTTGACAACAGTGGATATTTAGTACATTTTGCTTTATTTGCTTATGCATAACCTTTAAATATTGAAGAGACATTGAAGAAATGACCCTGGAAGAAAGCAATGGTGGAAGAGATCGATGCCATTGAGAAGAATCAAACACGGTACTTGATAGATTTGCCTCAAAAACAGAAGCATATTGGAGTAAAATGAGTCTACAAGTTGAAGTTGAATCCAGATGCAACAATTGCTAAGTACAAAGCTATATTGGTTGCCAAGGGATTTCTACAAAGAGCATGCATAAACTATTCTAAAGTGTTTGCTCCAGTGGCCAGAATTGAGACAATCAGGCTTGTGATAGCACTGGCGTGTGCTAGGGGTTGGCTGATGTGCTAGCTTGATGTGAAATATGCATTTTTGAATGGATGGCTGGAAGAAGAGGTGTATGTCTCTCAACCATCAGGTTTTGTGATTAAGGGAAAAGAGGATAAAGTACTCAGATTGAGGAAAACTCTATATGGTTTGAAGCAAACACCAAGAGCTTGGAACAGAAGATTTGATTCATTTCTAATTGGCATTGGATTCATCAAATGCACATTTGAATATGGAGTTTATGTGAAGCATTCCACACTGAATGGAGAGCTTGCAATGATCTTGTTGTGCCTTTATATTGACGACTGGCAACAGCAAGGCAATTATAGAATTCAAAGAAATCATGAAGGATGAGTTCGAAATGACAGACTTGGGCAAATTGAGCTGCTTTCTGAGCATGAAGTTTTCTAAAAACTGAAGAAGGTCTGCTGATGCATCAGAAGAAGTATGCTAGAGAAACTTTGAGAAGGTTCAATATGGCTGATTGCAACCCTGCAGCCATTCCAATGAAGATCAATGTAAAGCTGGAAATAGAAATTGAAGAGGAGTTGGCTGATTCGACTTTATTCAAATTCAAACAAGTTGTTGGTTCCCTAACATCTGCTATAGTTTGGGAGTGGTAAGCAGATTCATGGGGAGACCCAAGCACTCTCATTGGTTAGCAGTGAAGATGATCATGAGATATATTCAAGGCACAATTGGGCATGACATTATGTTTGCAACATATATGAAACATGAAAATAAAGACTTAGTGGGATATTCAAATTCAGATTAGTGTGGAAACAATAATGATAGAAGGAGCACTTTAGGATATGTGTTCAAATTTATGAAATAACCAATAGCATGGAACTCAAAGAAGCAGCTTGTGATAGCACTATCATCATGTGAAACAGCCTGTTAGTATAAACAACATACTCATCTCAACAAACATAATACATTTTTTATTTCATTCATTTCTTCTTTCTGGTTTTACTTCCATTGCAAATAAAATGCCAATAGCATGGAGTAAACCTAATTTGACTTAAAGCATCTACTAACAAGTGAATGAATGTATATAGATAAGATTCTCATACTACATTTGGCTAAAATGGCCATATAAAACTTTATGAATCTTCTATAGCCCTTACCACATTCTTTCTTCTTTTTTAAGAAGAGAGTTTCAATGAATCTGCCTTTGATCATTCTTGCAACCAAGTCAAAAACTCCAAATAATGTATATAAAATTTATCTTGACAACATCTTTGATTAAAACCATATATATCCATCTCACAAGCTCTTTTTTTTCCAAAATTAATTTCTTCCAAACTTTAGTTTTAAAATCAAACACCCGCCTTTTATATTTCCCAACAAAGATATAAAGACCTTCATATTTCAATTACCATTGTTATAAATTTTAGACACAATTTTTATAGTTTAGTTATTCATATTTATAATTTTTACTATCATTTTTCATTTAAAATATTTATATTTATTTGATTTTAAATTATTTTTATATTTTATGATTGTGAATGAGGAAAGAAATTTCTTGTCCTATCTTACTAGTTTATAACTCAACCTACTTAAGAATAATAGTTTAACTAAAGAAACATAATTAGATAAAGATGATAAATAAAATTAACTTTTATAATACTATGTTGGCTGATTAAATATTAAATTGTTCAATGGTCCAACAAGAAAAGAAATAAGCCCAACCTACTAAAGTTGAAGAGTTTTGTACCAGGCACCCCCCCAATTTGACCTGCCACCCCCCCAGTATTTTTTAAAGACCAAAATACCCCTTTGTAAAACAGTATAATATTATTTACAAAATTACCATTCAGATTTCACACCCCACCACCTTCGAAAATTTACAAAAAAAAATGTTGGATTCGAAAGTTTAAAATTTTCGAAATGAATTTTAGTAAGTTACTCGAAATTGTTGCTATTTTAAAACCTTCGAAATGCAGTTTATTTAAAAAAAAGACAAATTTTCGAAACTTTGGATAAATGCCAAATTTTTGAAATAGACAGTATTCGAAACTTTGCTTGCATTTGAAAGTTTCGAAATAGAGTTATGCTTCGAACATTTGGCTTTTGATGAAACCTTCGAAATGTAG
>NC_021162.2:74539287-74599048 GCF_000331145.2 Cicer arietinum
TTCGTCGTCTATTTGATGTTCTCTCAACACCATCACCACCTCTATCACCACCTACAATATTGCGAATAATTTGGCCGAAAGCACCTCTCATCCTAGGCACTGCAACATATAAATATATAAATATTAAAAAAAATTATAAACAATAAAAAATCAATGTAACAATATATAAATAATATATTAATAATATATAAATGTAATAATATATAAATAATATGTCCAATTTGGTTTCAAAAAATTAAAAATAATATATAAACCTAAGTTTCGAACCTTTCCCATCCAAACCTTCGAAACTGGGTTTCGAACCTTTCCCAGATCCAAACCTTCGAAACTGGGTTTCGAACCTTTCCCAGATCCAAACTTTCGAAGCTTTGTTTCGGAACTTTCCCAGAACATTTCGAAAGTTTCCCCTGGCCTTGCATTTCGAAGATTTCATTTCAAGAAACTTTCGAAAGTTTCTTGTTTCGAAGGTTTCAAAATGTTCGAAGAATGCATTTCGGAGGTTTCAAATTCAAGGAAACTTTCGGAACTTTCTTCTGTTTCGAATCTAAATGCATTTCGAAAGTTTCAAAAACAGCAAATTTTCGAAAGGAAACTTACTTTTGCGTTTCGAATCTTTGAGATCTTCGAAGGTTAGGTTGATTCTGGATCGAATATTTGAAATGTTCGAATGATTTGGTGAAAAGTGTGGGTAAAATTTTTTTTTGGTTTTTATATATGTGACGGAGGGTAAAATTGTCTTTTAGGCATAACTGGGGGGTGGCAGGTCAAATTGGGGGGGTGCCTGGTACAAAACTCAAAGTTGAAAGGCCCATTATAGTTTTCAATTCATTTGTGCTGCCCTTAAAATGAATCCATTGCAGTTTGCATTTAATCCATAAGTAATGTATGTGTCTTTAGATGAATATAATTTATATACATAATTAGTATAAATTATTAAATTATTATAAATTGAATTAAGTTATTTAAAAATTAATTAAATCAATTTAAATAATAAATATAATTAACTTTAATCGAATATTTTTTATCATGTTAACCAAAAAAAAAATTGAATTTTGAAAGAAAAAATATATTTTTTTACAATTTCAAAGTTTGAATTATACAACATTTAAGATATTTTTTACATTTAAATTTGTATCAAGTGTTCTTGGAACACTGGTTAACATTTCGTAAATTTTTTTAATTAAAGATGTTTTTATATTTTTAAAATAATAAATATTTTTTTTTCTTCTTATACTAAACAATATATTAAATCTATTTATTTCTTTCTTCTTGCACTATCTCTCACTTATTTATACCTTCCTAACTTTTCTCTAGAACCGGAATTGATAACACCCTAAAGTTTCAAAATGAATAACGTATTATAAAATTGTTAATTATTTAAAGAATATACATAACCTATAATACCCATTTGTTCCATGAAGTCTAAGAAGAATTGTATACTTTTTGTAACCAAAAAAAAAAAATGATATAACCGAACCATGCAAAGTGAGCAGTGGCATCAGTGTTGAGCTGCTGGGTCAGTGGAGCCCACCAATAGAGAATTGGGCCGGCAAAGACAACTATTCGCGCCGGCAGCCTATGTTATTTGGGTCCACCTAAAACAACTACTGTTTTTCAGACCTTTTCCTTATAGCTGCTTTTATCCGAAGCTGTTAGGCTAGGTTCCGAACCCCGTGTTTAAAACATCGTATACACCTTGGACATTGGAGGGAAACATGCCTCTCCTGTTGTTTCTGTTTCTGTTTCTGTCTTGTGTGGCAAGAAAGCCCCTTGGTACTAATGTACTTTGTGAGAGATTGTTTTAAATAATAGAGGTTGTTTTAATATTTAATGATTTAGATTTTTTTTTAAATAATAGAGATTGTTTTATATTTATTTGTGTCATTGTAAAAATTACTTTTTAGAAAAATCAATTATAAAAAATATTGTTTTTATAGACTATTTATTTAGAACGAGTAAAGGGTAGCAACATAATTTTGAATGGGACTAATTACTGAGTGGATGTAAATGGCCAAAATTATGAGATGTGAGAGAATTTTTATGTGGTATAAGTGCTAATTCTAGTGATATATTAAAAAGTTATCAAAATCACTTAATTCTGTGACAATTTTGGACTTTTGTGTGCACAGTATATACTTTTATGGTTTAATTGCAGTTTTTGTCCTTCTATTTTAGCTGAATCGCGAAAGTAGTCTCTTCATTTTGTTTCTTCCTAGTTTTGGTTCCCCAAACAGAATTTTTGTCCAAAACTTGATGAAATTTTTTTTTTTTTTTTGTAGTTATTTAAGTCACACCATACCTCAAGATCTCATTTGCAATAATTGTACCTGAAATTTATGATCATAAATGGTGTAGTACAACTTTAAAAAAAAATGAAATTTTATAAGTTTTAGACCAAAATTCTGTTTTGGGGACCAAAACTGGGGAGAAACAAAATGGGGAGACTACTTTCGCGATTCAACTAAAATAGGGGGATCAAAACTGCAATTAAGCCTACTTTTATTATACTTAAATGTTTTTTTTTACTCAGTAAACTTAAATATAGAGATGATTTTTTATGATAGTATGTTCTTTAGAGTCATCCTCCATTGCAATTGTTGTGAATACTTTAATCGTTTGATCAATTAATAGAATAAAAATAAAAATGTCTAGCTAAATATTTATTCAATTTATTATCGTTAATTATCCACTTTGATCAATTAATAATTTTTTAATTAATTTAATTTCTTAATATTATAATTTTAAATTCTCTGTCGCATTTCATTGATATATATAAATCTTTTAAGTTTTTAAATTTATTTAAAATTTTTAAAAATTGAGTTAACTAAATTATCTTGCAATCTCTTATGATTCAAAACTCATCAATTAAAATATAAATTTTACGAAATATATATATATATATATATATATATATATATATATATATATATATATATATCTTTTTTTATAGATACTTAACTAATTGATTGAATTTTTTTGAGAAGGTCAAAATGATACATAATTCAAATAAGATGGATAACAATTGTTGCATTTGAGATAATACTTCAAATTGAGAGTTACGAGATTCATGTAAAAGAAAGACAAGTTAATGTGAACTAAAATTTACACTAGAATCATCATATTAGATCAATTTGTAAAAGTATAGATACTTAACTAATTGTTTGAAATCTTTTGAGAAGGTCAAAATGATACATAATTCAAATAAGAGGGGATAACAAGAGTAATAAAGTAAATAAATGAAAATATATATTTAATATTTTTGAAATCTTAGAAAATAATAATCAAAATTTTCAGAACACAATATTGTTCCAAAATATTTTTGTGTATCGATAAATTTAAACTAAGTTTATCAAAACACATTTATTCAAAAAAATATAAAATTTGAATTTTGTGGAACACAAATTGAAGGTTGCAGAATAGAATATTTTTTATTTTTTTATATTTTAAAAAGAAGATAAAATTGGTAGTTTAAATAAAATATATGGTAGAAGATAATAAAAGAAATATGAATTATAATTATTTTTTATACCAAACAAAGAAAAAAGTCATTTTACACTTTCAGATGGCTTATTTCAACTATTTTGCTTATCAATTTTTGTTTTTTGGAAAAATGGCATGTTTTTAGATTTTTTTAAAGAAAAAATACAAATAAAATAGAGTTTCTATTAAAATGAGTAGGAATATCATATTAGAGATACAATAAAACTTTATTTCAACCAATGAGGAAATTTAACGTGAAACTCTTTCTATCCAAATAATCGACAAAATGGATCAAATAAAATACACTAATTAAATTTGTAAAAAAAAAAAAAAAAAAAAAAAAAAAAAAAAAAAAAAAAAAAAAAAAAAAAAAAAAAAAAAAAAAAAAAAAACACATCATATGTAATCTATCACCTCTTCTCCAGTTCAAGAGTATTTCAAATAATTATTTATTACGTTAATTAAAATTATAAACTATATAAAAATTTAAAATCAAAATAACTATGCTTTGTTAACTTGAGTTTCCCACTCAAGAGGTATAAGAAAGTGTGAACACTTTCTCACATTTCAAAATCTTTAGACAATATATTCTAAATTTTTAAACGATGTCCATTTTCTTTTCAATATTATTCTTCAATTATTAAAAGAGGGACATAAATGATCTTTTAATTTTTTATATTTAATTCAGAATATTTTTTAAAAGAAAAATTAATATATTTTTAATTAAAAAATAGTTTTATATAAACAAAAACAACTTTTTTACAGGAGAGTTTTACATACAGGAACACATGTAGCATTATTTAATCAACATTAAAAATTTCAATTGATACTACCCAAAGATAAACTAATTAACATTTCATGAGTACTCACCTTATTCTAGTTTCATGCTCTACAAATAATGCACCAAACATTAATTCATTAAATTAAAAGCTGAATAAAAAACAAAAGGTCCATGGTGACCAAAATCATACGTTGATGCAAAGTACTCGTGCTATATAATTCCTTTTCACGACAAAAAAGTTGTGGGCTAGCTTTGGGCTTATTATAGTACAAATAAATGTTGAAGAACATTATAAGAAAAATCAAATCCCAGAAAGCGGAGAGTGCCGAAAGAACCCACATAGATCACCCTTATATACTATTAGATTCATTTTGACATGTCAATTTGATAAACATTCACGAATGATCCATACAATTAGATTATGTTGGGAAACCAACTTTAATGATTATATAGATGTTATTCTAACAATCTATACAATTGTTAAGGGAAATTGTGGGGAGAATATGGAAACTATCCATGTGAACAGTATTTTAGGTTCTTTTAATAGTGTAATGGTGCTAATCATGCATTTGGAGGGGGTGTACTTTGATGTTAGATTTTGTTTACTATGTCCAAGTTCTTTGAAGCCTAATGATGCAACATGTCCAATACTTTACAAGTAAAAGGAGCTGTAGTGTTTGCCAATTAAGTAGTGGTATATAGTTAGTTCATTCATATTATTTTATTTTATTAATAATAGGTATAGTTAGTATTATCTTGTACTTATCATAACAATGACTAAATCAATTAAGATGTCTAATGTATGAAATATAATCAGATCATGCTCATTAGACCATTTAACTGGAAGATGAACAATTTAATTTAGATGTCAAATTCAATTAAGATAAAGTGATAATATATGTTACCATTGTAGTCAAGATCAACGTATTACATGAAATCTGTACTGTGACTTATGTGATATAGAATTTGCTTGCTCAATTGGTAGAGTACCTAACAATAATTGCTAGATAATTCCGTGTAGCTCATGGATAACAGATTATTTAAAGAAAACAAATAAAACTGATCAATCATAATATTCACACCTAACCTTTTTTTTTTTTAATCTCAAATAAAGATAAAATAAAAGATTTGTAAAAAAAGTAAAAGTTTTATATTAAAATATAATGAATACTACAAAGGTATTTTAAAATTGATGGTATAATGTGTAAGTAGAATAATTTTTAATTGGACGACGGTATAAGTTATTTTATAGCATGCTCATTAAATCCTACAATAAATTGTGCTTTGGTGTTTTACAAAAAAAAAATGTCAATTTGAAGAATTATCAGGTAAATAATATATCTATAACAATATTTTAATAAAATCAAGCTTTCATTAAAGTGTAATCAAATATATTTATTTACTATTTTTTGTATATTTATTATAGAACAAAATAAATCCAAATCAAACGCAAAAGGTAAAAAATTCATTTCAATAAGCAATTATTAAATATATATTTTGACCGTTTACCAATTTTTTATTTATTATTTTGACCAGAAAAGATGCAAGTATAAAATTCAAACTTATTTTTAATTTTATTTTAAAATAAACTATTCCTTTTTTTAAAACTAAAATTCAGATCAACAAGATCACTAGAACCACCAATATCATAAACTTTTTATACAATTATAAGTGCATAGCCAACCAACTATCAGTGTTAACCCCTATCGGTGTTAATTTTATTCTTCTTATATATTTCTACATTCTACAAGTTTTATATTGACTGTGTCATAATTAAAATTAGAAGGAAAAAAGCTAGTAATTAAAACTATATATATGTATATATATTTTTTGTGAGACTGTATTTGCTTAATTTGTTACAAAAAATACTATATTTGTTTCCAGTACTAAATTGTCTCCAAAAAAAAAGAAAAATATATGAAATTGTTACTTCTATAATTAGGCTCTAGTTTCTCTTTCAAAGAGAAAATAGAACCACTTATATATTAAAAAAATACTTATTACTTGTTTCAGAAAAAAAATATCATTTGTTGTTTGACAATGATTTTTTGACATAATTGTTTGACAAAGTTATTCAATGTATTAAAAACAAGGAGCTTAATTGATCTAAATTTTCGTGTAAAATATTTTATACATTCATTTAATTACATCTTTATTATACTATAAATTTATTGACAATTTTTAAAAATCATAACATCAAGATACTATATAATTTAATTATGTGCAATTATTTTTATATTATCTTTGCATATCAACCAGAGGTACATTCTAAATAAAAACGTCAATTACGATGATAAAGAATATTTTTTAAAATATAAATTAACGTTCTCATCATTTTTATTATTAAAACAACAATATAATTAATATTAATTTAATGAATTAAGTTTTAAAATATACTTTTATTTTCTCTTATTTTTAAAGAATTATCATTGATGCAATAGCATTTAAAAAAAATTGAGTGGTTGATTTATACTTGTTCCAATGACTTTTAAACACTTAAAATCCATTGGAGCATCAAACAATATTCAATAATTTTTCAAAAGTATAATTAATATTTTTTATAATAAAAAGTATAATTAATATTTTCACTTCATCTAGTGTGTAATTTGTATATTGTACACCATCATCATTACATTACATTACAGTAAATTAAAATTAGAAGAAGATATTACCTTGATCACCCATTAAACTAAATATAAACCATCAAGTGATGACATAGCGAGAGGCTCGGAAGCAGGTTCGGTGTTAGCTTACGCCAATACATACAATAATATTATAGACAGAACCAAAAAAAAAAAAAAACCAGAGAACCGAAGGAAAGCGAGGGAAAGAACCAGAAAATTTTCAAAGCCTTTTTCTTTCTCTTTGCTTTCTTCATTTGTGCACCTTCTTCATCTTTAAGCTCTTCATTGAAAAAAAAAATTGAACTCTCTGTCTATATAAATATAACTTTTTTCCATTGTTATAGCTAAGAATTCTATGCCATTTTCCCAACGATTAAATCTTTTTATAGGAGACTTGGGTTTTTTCATTTTGGAACATAATTAGGAATTTGATTTCGATTCTGGGTCGTTTGTTAGTTCTTAAGACATAAATTATGTCAACCGAACAATATTTACCATTCTCGGTTGTTTCTGTCGTTGAAGATGTTATTCAACAACAACAACAACAACAACAAGGTGTACGGTTGAGCGAAGTCAAATTTGCTTCCAGAAAAGCCGAAGAAACTTGTATGTATTTGTCCCTTTTCTATTTTTTTGATTGAGATTTTGATTTTTAATTTCATGATATTCATCATTGTGTGATCAGTTCAAGTTTTTTGTGAATTTTATATTCATCATTATATTTAATTAATTAATGATCTCAAATTATTACCGGTGCCTGGTTGTGTCGGTCTGATGTTGCACAATTAATCGGTCGTAGATGATCCATACATAACTGAGATAGAGTTTGTATTTTTATTGTAGCTTTGAGAAGGTATGAAGCTGCTGGTTGGTTGCGAAAAACGGTTGGAGTTGTTGGAGGGAAAGATTTACCAGCTGAACCTTCTGAAGAAGATTTCAGAATTGGTTTGCGTAGTGGGATTATTCTCTGCAATGCTCTCAACAAAGTTCAACCTGGAGCAGTGGCTAAGGTATGCTTCTCATTTCACAAAAATATATGACTCTCTCTCTCTCTCTCTATATATATATATATATGTTCTATGACAATTATATATTGAACTTTGAACCTATATTTATGTTTTTAGGTGGTTGAAGGCCCTTCTGATTCTGTTCTTATTCCTGATGGAGCAGCATTGTCTGCTTTTCAATACTTCGAAAATGTAAGGAATTTTCTTGTAGCTGTGGAAGAAATGGGGCTTCCTACCTTTGAAGCTTCTGATTTGGAACAGGTGATTGCTTATTAACCAAACTTGAAATATTTTGTTAAGTAATTTGGTTTCATGGGATGGATTTACTAGATTTTTTTCGTCTTAACCCTTCGGTTATTAGGGGACAGGGCCCCTGGTAATTCGGAGTTCGGCCAGAAGGTAAGTAAAGCTGGCCAATGATTGTTCTGGTCATGGTTCGAATTTGGATACTTCTGATTGATTTGTCCTTAACTGAAACACATTAAACACTTGAGTTATGAACTTAGTAGATTGAAATCAATGTTTGTTTATCAATATTATTAATAATTTATTATAGATAATTGTGATTTTGCTTTAACATTTATTCTTTTTTCCACATGTTGTAAGGGAGGAAAATCTTCAAGAATAGTGAATTGTGTTTTGGCAATTAAGTCCTATGCTGAAGGGAAACTTGGAGGAAGAAGTGGATCATTCAAATTTGGTCCAAAACCACCTATTTCTGGGAAACCAATTTTGAGGAAAAACTCAGAACCATTCATGAAATCTTTATGGAGTATGTCCTTATTATGCGACAAAGATGGTTACATGAGTGGTAACCCTTCATACAATGATCCTGGACATGATAGACCTGAAGGGGTTAGAGAGAGCTTTATGTTTATAATATTTTTTTTTTTTGCCTAGATGGTAAGAACCATCTGTCTAATTAAGCTTCATGAATTGATATTTGCAGGGTTCCTTAAATTCATTAGTTCGCCAATATTTGTGTGACAAGAAGCCCGAGGAAATTCCCATTGTAAGGAGTATTTCTTCTTTAATAGATTCAGAAGCTTCTTTGAACTTATTTGAGACTTTTCATATCTCTTTGGCTTTGTAAGTCCTATATTAAAGACACGACATCTTTTTCTGCAACAGGTAGTGGAGTCTCTTCTTAACAAAGTTATGGAAGAGTTTGAGCGTCGCATGCAAACTCAACAAGAAACAGTATGCATCTCTATCTCTTTTAGTTTTGTTGAATCTAATGCTTTCATCCGGAGAGAAAAGTAATGAACTTTTCTGAACTTAATGATAAAATTTTAATAATTTCAGTTTAAAACAACTCAAGAAGATAAGGCAGTGTCTGAAACCGAACAACCAATTTCAAAAGATGCTTCTGTTGATGATGGGGTAAAATTTCACATTCCAGAAATACTACTTATCTTGCAAGTGCAACTGAAAATGTTTAGATTGGCCACCATCAACAATCTCAACCGCTTTTTTTTTGTATGAGGATTATAAAGATGGAAGAAAATGAAGATGGACAACAACAATTGCAAGACAAACAAGAGGAAGATGAAGATGGACAACAACAATTGCAAGACAAACAAGAGGAAGATGAAGATGGACAACAACACTTGCAAGACCAACAAGAGGAGTGCTATGATGAGGAATGCAATGGTGATGTTGAAAAATCAAGCAGCTTAAATTTGAAGCAGCAAAGTTTAGTACAACAACAAACTAAAAGTATCCAGGTAACTCATAGTAATAATATATCTGGAACTTGATATCGATGTTTGGGAAATGATGAGTTAAAGTGAAGAATTCGATATTATCATTCTTTAGGAAGTGAAAAATATTGTCCATCAAACGAAATCCGGGATGCAGTATCTGCAAAAGGAATATCAGAAGGATATGATCAACCTAAGTAAGTATAGTGACACAAAATAATCTACCAGTTTTTAAAGGAATATTATTTGTCTATTTAATCACTTGTTAGCTATACTTAATAGGTAAGCACATGCATAGTCTAGCTTCTGCTGCTTCGGGATATCATAAAGTTCTTGAAGAAAACCGCAAGTTATACAATCAAGTGCAGGATCTGAAAGGTAAACTCTAGTGGTGAAGAATCAATAGTCTATGCATAATTTTGCTGATAGGTTGTTTATGTTTCAAATGAGAGTAAATGGACAAACTTTTTTCATGTTGGTAGGAAATATTAGAGTGTACTGTCGAGTTCGACCGTTCTTGGGTGCACAACCAAGTCACCCTAGCGTTGTCAGCAGCGTGGAGGGAGGAAGTTTATCAATCATGATACCTCCCAATTCCAAATTGGGTAAAGAGGGAAAGAAGACATTTAACTTCAATAAAGCGTTTGGTTCTTCTTCAACACAAGGTTGGTCTTAGTTTGGATATTTTTTTCCTACTAAAACTGTTGCTAATAGGTATGTTTTCAGCATCACTGTTGTTTATGGTTTTCTTGCAGCGGAGGTTTTCTCAGATACACAGCCTCTGATTCGTTCTGTTCTCGACGGTTACAATGTCTGTATATTTGCATATGGCCAGACAGGATCAGGAAAAACTTACACTATGGTAAGTGGTTTGGGTAAGGCAATATTGTGTTTTAATTTTATAAGCCCCATAAAACCAAAATCAAAATCTACCAGATATAAGATTAATGTCAATCTACATAATTGATTTATTAAATAATCAAACACCTTGCTGCTCCTCTTTGTTTTGACTTGTGAGATTCATAATAACTTCATCGTTATTTGATATGAATTGATGCAGTCAGGACCAGACCATCTTGACGACGATACCATAGGTGTGAACTACCGTGCATTGGGAGATCTTTTCTTTCTCTCAGATCAGAGGAAAGACACCATTAGCTATGAAATCTCTGTTCAGATGCTTGAGATTTACAATGAGCAAGTCAGAGACCTACTAGCTCCAGAGGGTTCTACCAAAAGATATCCTTCTCTAATCTATCAATACTATAATATTAGTACTATATTATGTGAATGCCATGCTGAATTATTGTTTAGTTTATTCCTTGATGTAATCCTTAACACATACACACATTAGAAATCCGCAATAGTTCCCATAATGGCATCAACGTGCCAGACGCACACCTTGTTCCAGTTTCAACCACTTCCGATGTCATAACATTGATGAACTTGGGACATAAGAATCGCGCTGTTGGCTCTACTGCCATGAACGATCGTAGCAGTCGTTCTCACAGGTAATAACAACGACGTTGTTAGGTTTATTGTTAAGTACTTTTTTTTAATAATTTTGTGTGTAGTGATCACATTTATTTCGCCTTGGCTAACACACAGTGACCCTTGTAATGATCTGTATATAATTGCAGCTGTTTGACAGTTCATATTCAAGGGAAGAACTTGATATCAGGAAGCACAATTCGAGGTAGTATGCATCTCGTTGACCTTGCAGGAAGTGAGAGAGCAGATAAAACTGAGGCCACTGGAGATAGACTTAAGGAGGCTCAACATATCAACAAGTCACTTTCTGCATTAGGAGATGTAATTGCTTCCCTTGCACAGAAGAATGCACATGTTCCATATAGGAACAGCAAACTTACTCAGCTACTTCAAGATGCACTCGGTATGGTTTTCCTCTTAGCAATATTTCTTTGATTGCATTAGGATTTGTCACCTTTGTTAGCTGTTAAGGAACTTCTTTCTTTATGTATTTATATCAGGAGGGCAGGCCAAGACCCTCATGTTTGTTCATATTAGTCCGGAACCCGATGCTCTTGGAGAAACACTTAGTACACTTAAATTCGCCGAACGAGTCTCCACTGTTGAACTCGGAGCTGCGCGAATGAATAAAGATAACACAGAAGTGAAAGATCTTAAAGAACAGGTTCTAACCTTTTCTTTTATAAGCAAATGTTAGTAGTTAGCTTGTCAGAAGAAGGAGGAATTTATTAGCAGCAGAGATCGAATCATGAATCCCCTTTTCAATACTTAGTCCTTAGTTTAATAACTAAATACACTACACTTGACACTTCTAATCACATTTGACTATTTTAAAATGTAATGTAATAATGTTACTAAGTGAGAATACATTACAATATGATAGAAACTCTTTGCATGTTCATGTCATGCAATTTTTGTGTTAGAGTTTTTATAATGTTGTCTATGGCTTGTCAGATTGCTAGTCTGAAGGCAGCCTTAGCAAGGAAGGATGGAGAAGCAGAACACTTTCAACCATCTACCAATAGTGGCCATGAATTGCCAAAGTTGAAATCCCATGCATCTTCACCTCCCATACAACGTAGTTTGACATCTTCTGGAGGCCGTAAGCAGCCAAAAGATGATTCTAGTAGCATGATGGTAAACATGTTATTCTTTATAGCTCCTTAGTCCAAGAATTTTATTTAATAACATGTCAAAAACATGATATTATGTGATAATGTGAGTGAAATAATGAGATACTCGTGTCTGTTTGGATTGTGACTTATTTGAGCTTATTTACTTGCCTAAACCCTTGCGAGTCTATCTGAGAGAATTTATGTAAACAACTTATATATCATGTTCATAAGGAGTTTATAACTTATTTTCATAAGTTCTCTACAATAGCTTATAATTTTATATGAAAATATTTTGACTTTATTTTATCATTTGTTATAGAAATAGATTATACATAAGTACTTATATGGTAACTGCTTTTACTATAAGTATTTAATTAAATTGTTTATCCAAACATATGTAAAGTTTTGTCAATAATTTTGCATGTAGGGCCAGAAAAAGGGTGCATCAAAGCTGAAAAGAAGAAGCCTAGATCTTCATGACATGTATAGGCATTCACCGCCATGGCCACAAGTTAACAACAATAATGGAGTAAATGGAAAAGACGATGATAAAGAATCAGTTTCTGGTGAATGGGCTGGTAAGATTAGAATGAACAGGAATGACAGTTTAACTAGTGATGATAGCTTAGTTGGACAATGGGAAGCAGAAAGTAAACAGTTCTCTCCATTGCAAAGTCCAAGTTCTCTTTCAGAAAATTCAAAGTTAGGTTTGGAACCCGGGTTTGAAATTACCACAATGACCACAGATGAATCTGATGAACTTGAAATTGCAACCAGTGATTCTTCTGAATCAGACATGAATTGGTTAATACAGGCACCTAAACCAACCACACTTTCAAATGGATTAGGCTCTAAAGCAAAGAAAACTATTAATCCCAGAACAACAAAGATCCCAGAAGTCAGGTAATTAGTTCATATTAATTACACAAAAGTTTAAAGACTATGGACTCACATGTAAAACATTTTTAACGAAAAATGATATTTTGACACACAAATTTGACAATAAAATTTGAATGGTTAATGAATATAACAAGGTGGTAGCAATTCATTAATCATCCACAAAACATGATTAACAATAGTTTTTAGGTCTTCAAATATATATGATATCTATTAACTACGATTTGCGTTCAAATATACACATGAAAATTGTGGTTAATGACGTTTAAAATCGTTGTTAATTGTGTTCAATTGATGGTTAATGAGTTACGACACTTTGTTATAGCTATTAACCATCCACTGAAGATAATTAACCATGTATTTGAACTGCATTAACTATCTATATTGCCGTCAGTTTTTGTGTCAAAATAACATAGTTCTTTTTACATTGTAATCTAATCGGATCTCACTATGATAGTTTTAAGATGATTCATCTAATCCGATGGGATGATTGTGTAAAAAGTTTTACAACGTAAATGAATGATTTTCAAACTCATTGCACAATCAAAATTTATGTTGCATGCGTTTGCCAAAGGTATTAACATTGTCCATTCTATGGAAATAGGAGTATGATTCCATCATTAATTCCAACTCCATCAAAGAAACAACCCACCCCAGTTATTCAATCAAGAAAGCTTCCAGGATCTATTGAAGTAAAGAGGAGGACTGGGAATGCAAAGTGAGAGACAAAAAGGCTTTATTTTCTTCATCTGGTGCTTTTAATGGTTTTATTTTTTCCGGCTAAACTACAATTTTGATGATTTTAATACACTTAAAACATTAATTTGCTTCTTTGAAGATTTATGACACTAAATTTAAGCAATTTGAGATGACATTTAAACAATTCAAATTGATCAATGAAAAGTTCTTTTAATGTCATGAATTTTCAAAAGAACAAATCGATGTAAGGTGTATGCCGGAAGGACAAAAGTTAGAGTTGGATAATGATTTTCTCTTTTTGTATTCTTTAAAGTGATTACAATGTAAAGCGAAAAAATCAACCTATTGTAAAACTGTTTGGGTTGAACCTTGTTGGTTATTGTGACATGATATTGGCACCCTGTTTGTAGTCATGTGAGTGCTCCTATTACTATAATTTTTACTTGTAAGATATTGTATTCATTTGCCTGTAATATGCAACATTACGTGAAGTTCATTTGTAAGGAAGTTTATAAAATAGTGTGAAAAAGGAAAATTAGATTTATATTTGTGTGTATCCATGGCTGGACTTGAAATTCATTTAGTATGATAAGTCTAAAAGATCGAACTATGTAGGGTAAACAAATCAAAGTTACCTTCAACAAACTACAAAAACAAGAATTTTGATTATACACATATCGATTTAATTTTAAAATCATTATAAATTTTTGACTTTTTTATCATAACTAATTAAATTAAAAGTTATAGTGTAAACTTTTTTACACGTAATTAAACTCTACAAATATATATGAAACCAAATGTTCCACAATACTAACACTAAGTTGGTATGTATGAGTAAAACAAGAGTTGTGATTATGCTGTCTTATGCAATCCATAGTACTCCGTTTTATTTTCTATTTTTTGGTAGAACTTTTTGTTTTCTATCACTAATGACTAAAGTAATTTAAAATTAACTAGATAGGTGGAGGAAAAAATGACCAAATTTTAGTTTTAGTTATTTCTCGATCACAATTTTGTTTTCCTCTTTAAGAGTTCATGCGTTCTCCAAATTCCGTTGTTGCACTGCTTTTTTTAGATCAAAATCTAATTTATCTTTCAGTAAGGACAGTAGATGCAACAATATTTTTTAGATTTTGATTTTTTTAAAATGATAATAAGCAAATAAAATTGATCAAAGTATTTGGGCACATACTTCTATCTTTTTACTGCGACATTTTAAAAGTTTTTTATAGTTTAGACTAATTTTTTAATTTGTTTATAAATTTTGGATCAAAATTGAATTTTAATTTTAATATTTGCATATTGACATCTGCTCGTTTTGTAGCATATAACTTGAGTTCTTGATATCGAATTCACGCATGCGCGAACAGATGTTGGAAAGCTAAAAATCAGAACTATAACTTTTATGTTGGAACAAAAGGCCAATGCCGAACTTTAATGAGTTTAAACTACAAATTACGTGAGGTGAACTTTTTGTAATAATTTTAAATAGCAAATTACTTGTTTTAAAGTCAAAAAAAGAGTACCATATATTTGGAGTTTTCTTCTTTTTAGACATACACTCTTTTTCGGATTTAAAAATAGATAAATAATTGTTTCTTTTTTTCTTATTTTCATGGAATGCTAATTTTCTCATAGTAATACACTATTTCATCAAGACCTTGAAGTTTATTTTATAATGTTAATTTCAGGTTATGATTCTATTTCTCTTTATTCAATTATATTGTTGTTCTGATTGCTTAATGCGAATCTCAATAAGATAATAAAATTAGTTTGTCATAATTCTTTTTCTAAATTAAATAAATTGTAGTTTTTCAATGTTTAATCGTTAACTTTAATATATCGATTATTGTTATGATTAATTCAATTAAATAAAGAGAATTCACATAGAGTTGACTACATTTGTTTGATCAATTCTATAGTCATATATAAATAGAGTCAAGAATTTAAAAATTAAATCCGTTGATCGAATTTGGTCTGAAACTCTCAATTAGTGGATTAATCGTTTTTTCAATTTGTCCAAACCTAAATTCGAAATCCCTTTTCCTTTTAATTTCGCTGATTCTCAATTATGTTAATACAATCAAAAGCCCTCAAGTGACAGAAAATCTTTTAAAAATCATAATAAATCACATTGACAAATCGTAATAAATCACATTAATAAATCGTAATAAATGAGTTTTAATTCATTCATGTAAATAGATCAATTGACAATTAAATGATTGAATACAAATGACTAATAGACTCTAATTAAAAGCAAATTGTTTAAGAAAATTTGTGATTAATTTCTTACCATATTTTACTTACCTAATCTGACTTTAATTTTTTGCCATATTTTTCTTACCTAGAATCTGACTTTAATTTCTTGCCATATATTACTTGCGTAGGAATTTTAATTGTAAAAAAGAAGAACAAAAATAATATATATTTTGATTTCATTAATTTTATTGGGGTAAAAATTTCATTTATTCTTTACAAATTAGAAATCCCTAAAAAATTAATTTTGAATAACGATTGGGATAAAAAGTGAAATTATGAAGATTCCTGTACCCAAAACCAAAAGGATCCCTTTTTGCCCACCCTTTCTGTTTGTATGAGAGAGTCTTTTTGTACCAATCAAATTACAGTCACACACACAAAAGCTCTCTTCTTCTCTAAATCGTTGAATCCCACTCTAACTCTCCCTTTCTAGGGTTTATCGCCATTCCATCTCACCATCTCTTCCTCCAAATTTCCTCTCCCAAACTTCCACAATCGAAGCTCTACGACCTATGTCTTTTGCCGATGTACAATGCACTTGAATCTGCATCCCCGATCTACCGCATTTTCCACCTGTTAGTATATCTTTTCGCATAATTGATGGTGCTAATGTTATTAGATTTTGAATTTTTACTTCCACAGATTTCGTTTTTTAATACAATAAACTTTGGTTCGTTTTCTCGGTTTTCGTGAAACTTTGGATTTTTTTTGTTTTTCTTCTCTGTAATGCACATTATTAATTATGCTTCCACGATCCGTTTTATGCTTATTTCTCTGTGAATAGATCTTTAATTTGAAAATAGGTAAAGTCTCTTGGATTTTTGGTTTTTTCATATATGTTGGAATTCATTTGGATGATTAGGTACTGGTTTTCAATGTGGTTGTAGAAATGTTGAATTCTGAAGTAAGATTTAGATGAGTAAGCGTGAATTGTCAAGGATGAAGTCACCGCCGGTTCCATTGGCCACTCTGATTGGCCGTGAGCTTCGTAACAAAAAAGTTGAAAAACCTTTCGTAAAGTATGGACAAGCTGGATTGGCTAAGAAAGGAGAAGATTACTTTCTGATCAAAACAGATTGCCACAGGGTTGCTGGGGATCCATCAACTGCATTTTCTGTCTTTGCGGTATTATTTATTTTCTGGTTTACTTCCTGTATTTATTTGAGTTGAGCAATTTAGTTTTAGGTCTTGTTTGGATAAACAACTATTAAGAGCTTATATGTAACCACTTATGTATAAGCTATTCTATAACAAAAGATAAAATAAAGTCAAACATCTTTTCATATAAGCTGTGAGCTGTTTTTATATGTTATCTTGGCGTGCTTATGAAAATAAGCTGAAAACATCATATGGACATGTCATAAGCTGCTTTCATAAACTCTCCCAAATAGCCTCTCAAATGCTTTGCCAGTAGATAAGCTCAAATAAGCTAATCCAAGCACGTCTTTAGGCTTTAGCTAAATTGAAGGAAGAAATATTTGTATTTTAGGGAATTGAATCATTGAATGTATTGAAGAGAACTTTGTTACTTGGGGATAGTAGATACAAAATGGGAATTGAAGCATATTATTTCTCTTTTCTTCACATTTATAAGCAATGGTTGTGATATCCACAAGGAATTTTTTATTGGCAGATTTTTGATGGGCATAACGGTATATCAGCTGCTATTTATGCGAAGGAAAACTTGCTAAATAATGTTTTGAGTGCAATACCGCAAGATATCAGCAGGGATGCATGGCTGCAGGCCCTTCCCCGTGCTCTAGTTGTTGGTTTTGTGAAGACTGACACGGAGTTTCAGCAGAAGGGTACTTATAAAACCTTGTTTGCTTGCTTCATGGGTCTTTTGTGCACTCTGTTGCTAACATCTTAATTTCATCTGCAGGGGAAACATCTGGAACAACAGCTACAATTGTTCTGGTTGATGGATGGACTGTCACTGTTGCATCTGTTGGGGATTCCCGTTGCATATTAAATACTCAGGGAGGTGTAGTTTCTCTCCTGACAGTTGATCACAGACTGGAAGAGAATGAAGAAGAGAGGGAGCGTGTTACTGCCAGTGGTGGTGAAGTAGGAAGACTCAATGTATTTGGGGGCAATGCGGTATGTAGTCATTTTTTCCCTTCCAGTAACAGTTACTTAAACTCGACTGATTTTGGTTGGCAAATATGTTTGTAGGTAGGGCCTCTTCGCTGCTGGCCTGGGGGATTGTGCCTATCTAGATCAATAGGAGACACAGATGTGGGAGAATATATTGTGCCAATACCACATGTTAAGCAAGTGAAAGTGAGCTGTTTTCATTATTACGTTCTTTGTTTAGTGACTCTTATCTATGGAAGCATTCAGTTCCAAGTTACAATTCTCACAAACATCTGTCTGTTGTTTCCTCAGCTTTCAAATGCAGGTGGAAGGCTTATTATAGCCTCTGATGGTATTTGGGACACTTTATCTAATGATATGGCCGCCATGTCATGTCGGGGTCTACCTGCAGAGCTTGCTGCAAAGCTAGTTGTTAAGGTGAGGTGATGATTGATTAGGCATTCTTCTCACATTCAGGAATGAATGTCTGGTTATCTTATTTACCAAATGCTTTGTTCTTTTCTTTTCTCCCAGGAAGCTCTAAGATCTAGAGGCCTGAAGGATGATACAACCTGCCTTGTTGTAGATATTATTCCTTCTGACCTCCCTGTATTACCACCAACTCCAAGAAAGAAACAAAATATGCTAACCACGCTTCTTTTTGGAAAGAAATCTGATAACTCTTCAAACAAAGCTACCAGCAAGCTTTCTGCAGTTGGTGTTGTAGAGGAGTTATTTGAAGAGGGTTCTGCAATGCTTATAGAAAGGTAAGTTACGGAACCCAGCTAAATTCGTATTTGCAATGTTATATCTTGAAGTGGTGGTTTAGCAACTTGTCTTAACCGGCTAGTGATTGGAATGAAATAATTTCTTTTTCCATTTGGGTGTATATGCGCTTACAATTCTTAAGTCTTCTATTTTTCTTAAAACTGCAGGCTTGGTAAGGATTTTCCATTTAATAAGAATTCTGAGATTTTTCGCTGTGCGATTTGCCAAGTGGATCAACCCCCTGGCAATGGTCTATCAGTGAACTCTGGACCTTTCTTTTCTCCAGCATCTAAGCCATGGGAAGGCCCATTTCTCTGCACTAACTGTCGGAAGAAAAAAGATGCCATGGAAGGAAAGAGGCCCAGTAGACCTACCGTTACAGCACAATAATGATCTAATATTATGGTTTCATAGTAAATATTTGTAGATGTGCAAGAAATGAGGTTAATATTATGAAATGAGCACAGTAATGATCTAATATTATGGTTTCTTGCACATCTATGACATCTATGAGCTTGCTTGATTTACATTTTCGGGGGGGATTGTCATAGATGTGCAAGAAATGAGGTTAAGATAGGTCTAGTAAGCGACTAAGTGTTGTGAAAGTTATTTCAAGTTTGATTCTGGCTTGTGCTCAGCTGTTGGACTGACTTATAGAACAAAATGGTGTCTAGTAGATAGGTGATTTGTGCTAAAAGCTAACGGCTGATATTTGTAAGTAAACTGAAGCTATGGTTACCTCTCCCTTTTGAGAGTTTCAATGGTACAGTACAGTCGCATCTGTATCTTCTAAATTTGCTGATGGATCATGGAAGTCTAAAACAACGTCTGAAGATCAGGATTTTGTGATCCCTGTTAACTCCCCTCCCCCACCCTAAGCAAAAAACTTTATTAGGTAAGTTTGGTCATATGAATCAAAATTGTCATGAGTTATTAAGCAAACAGCTGTTAAATTAAATTAAACTAGTAATGCTTTATATCATGAATAATTTGAATTCAGTATAGCCTGCAAGTGCAATAAATAAACTCTAAGCAGAATATAAAGCAAACACATTATTAATTTATGTGATAATTGGAAAGTGGAAACAACAAATATAATGAGAACAATGAATGACAATAAACATGAAAGCATCAAGTATCCATGAATATAATAAGTTTAAAAAACTCGATTCACTAAACATCCAAACAACACATTAACAATATTATATGCAACAAATTTGTTTGCTTTGACATGGTTAAACAAAATGAATAAAAATTAATATTGAGATAAAAGACTACAGAGGTGAAATAGCATCAGTTCTATAGAGGAAGATATCTCAATTAGGTTGGCACCTCAACCTGTATTCATAGTTTGCGGCACTTCATAAATTCATTGAATATATAAATTCATAGTTTGCCCACTCTTTTTTCAAAGATTTCCATTTGTTTTCAAAAGTCTCACTAAATCTAGTTGTAATTCTATGAATCTCATCTCTTGGTGTCAGCAAACTGATCCGGTGTCGAATAAAATTTCAATATCCTTCGTACCAATTGACTTCACTTTTATAGTATTTGACTTCTTCTCCAAAATCTTGAAATCAAGAGGGTGTTTCAAAGTCCCTATCTCTTCCTACCAACATCTTTTCAAGATCACCCAACAATGCATCTTCTTCCAATGTTCCATCGGTTTATTTTTCTTCCCTATCAACTCTTTTACACCATCATTCTTCTAACAACATTCTTGGTCATTTTAGTATCCTTATCCTTTGACTCTTCTGTAGAAATCTTTTTGTTATCTTTACCAAAAGATTTCTTGATATTTTCTTCAACAATTATTGTCCTTTGGAGAAACTTCCATGTGGTTGTTATCAACTATCAACCAAAACATTTTCCTTTTGTTGAGAAACACTTCCATGTGGTTGTTATCAACCAAAACATTTTCCTTTTGTTGAGAAACATTTGTTGAATCTTTGGCATCAAGCCAATAACATGTAACAATTGGCTTTGGCTTTTGAGTATGTTCCATTTTCATTCGCATATTGTCACCTTGAATATGATCATCTTGAAGTGATCTATGTTTTGGATAAGAAAGTTTTATTATCAATCTCTTACGAGGTTGAATATCCAATGAAGCATGAGTGAACAATATTTAAGAAACATGCTTTGATTTGAACTATTGATACTAAAAAGAAAAGGAATTAATGGCAAATGTAGCTTAACTAAGATAACATATTTTTTGTTTTTAAAATTTAATTTTTTTTATTTAATCTATTCTTTCACTCTAAAATCTCGTCTTATATTAAAAGATATAACTTTTTCAAAAAAAATAATCTCATAAGAAATATTGTTATGAAAATATATTTTAAATAACATCTGTAGCAAATATTTAGTATAATTAGTTTTTTTTTACAACAATGATACATTTATCTCTTATTTTACTACATCCATTCAAAACTTCATTTTATCTTTATCTTTTATCTTATCATATCACATTCATCACATTACTCTCTTTATTACTTTATATTTTAAGGTGTATATATAGTAAATTTTTTTATAGGATTCTAAGAGAATATTTACCCTATATTCTATAGTTTTGATTTCAATTATTTTTAGTTATTGATTTATCGTATTTGCATAATTGATCCTGAGATAATAAAATAATTTAAATTGTACAAAAAAATATCAAATTTAATATTCCAAAGAAATTTGTTAGGAGATTGAATTTTATGATAAAAAAAATTGTTGCATAAAATTAATATCATGTCATAAAAAGGAGAAAAAAAAATTAGAGATAGACAAAAAAAAATGACAAACAAATTGAAAATTGGGAGTGGTTAGAATTGGAGGGAGAAAAAAATGACAAACAAATTGAAAACTTGGGAGTGGCCAGAGTTTGAGTAAAAAACGTTTAGCAGTTATATTATTTGCTTTATTTTTACGTGTTTAACTAAATTATTTAAAGTCTTCCGTGAATCTTGTAACTAAAATATGTTTTTACTATGTCTTATATTTAATTATAATTTTATTTTAAATTTTTGTTATTTATCTCAATTAAATTATTATATTATTTTAATTATAGAGAAGAACGACATTTGCATGTCTTAATCAAATCACAACTCTAAATTTACGTTCTATTAATTCAAAGTTGTGGTGTTAATTACTCTTGTAATAATTTGTATATGTTATTGTTACATTTTTGTTATTGTGAACCAACAATAATTGATGTAATTTGTAAAATTTTCTTTCAATGTAAATTTTTAAAAAAGTTTGAAGGAGATTGTTTACGGTGTATAAATGTATCAATCTAATTACAAAAATATTTAAATATTTATAAGTTTTTTAGTTTATAAAAATAATGATTAATTAACAAAAGAATAAATGTAATGAAAATTATTGAAATCTTTGTAATAAAATGAATAATTTTCACTTTAAAATAAATGATTAAAAAAATATGAGAGATTGTTTGTATACAATTAAAAAGCTTAAAATAAAATATGAATATTTTTCACTCTAAAAATTTAAATGAGTGCATTTCAATATTTTTATTTATTTAAATTTAAATTTCATTGAATAGTTTGGTCATATATTTAATTATTGATTTTTAATATGTGATTATTATGTTTTTATATAGTTTATGGTAATTTATATTTGATACATTTTAATTATTAAAATATAATTAAAATATTGAGATATACTTATTTATAATAAATTAAAAATTAAATGATAATTAAATCAAGTTTCTAAATGGAGTTATACTTTTTATTGTTTGTTTTTTAATGATAGAGATATAGACCCAAAAAATTAACAGAATAAAAGAAAATTCTATAAATGCTATGTCTTATTATCAAATGATGCGTTAAAATTAATGTTACGTGACATATAAAAATATATTAATATAATAATTTAAAATTTATTTTAATATATTATATTAATTTTGTATTAATTGTATTATTATTTTGTTATTTTTTCCAGTAGTTTCTTAGGGGTACCTCTTCTGGTTCCATGCATGATCCTTTACATGCCCCTCACGTCCAAATAAAACTCCAAAGGTGATGAATATTCTCTTTACTGAAGCTGCATATTGTGATAATAAAATATAATTTTATTCACTGAAATGCGTGTACTAGATTGTGATAATGTAACAGCTTGCTTACTGACGAGTAGGGAAGGGAATAGGCTAGACCGTCCGTCAGAGGTTTACGGTCTGACCTATTTAATAAAAAAGCTAGACTTAGGCTGTTTTTAAAGTCTATTTATTTAAATAGGTGAAGCTCGGACTTATAAAAAAGCCTATTAGGCATGACAGATCGGCTTATATATATTTTATTATTTATTATTATATTAATAATATTATTTTCTATTTTAAATTCTATCAATTAGGCAATCACTCAGTGAGCATTCTATATTCAGTAGTTGTTCCATATTTGATAGCGATTCCATATTTGGTAGTCATTCGATATTCGTTCAATTAGTCAATCAGTAGTCGTAATAATGAATATGTTTGTTTCAGAAAAAAATATATATATTATTTGACACAAAAAATTATTTTGAAGGTTTAAAGGATATTTGTTTCATATTTTTTAAAATTTATTTTAAATAGACTTTTAAATAGGCTTCCAAGTCAGGCCAGACTTTTAAAAAGGCTAGACCAGACCGGCCATGATAGGTCGTAGGCCAAGCTTAACCCTAAAAAATATATCGTAATCCACACTCAAATCTTTCAAAGTATGACTTGACCTAATCTATTCTCACCCTAGAAGCAAGGTTTTCCTCCCTTCTATTCACATTGTTCTCGCTCAACGGGCCCCACTTCACGAAAGATCTAGATCTTTTATGTTAACTACTGCGTTCTGGTATGTATTACTCAACAAAACGGAACTTACTATAAATTTCACAAAATTAAATTAATGGAAATATTTATGTCTTTGAATTGCTGAAGCAATTCATTGAATTTGTTTGATATTTAGATTAGTTTGAACACTACAACAAAATAAAAAAATTAAATAATATCACACTTAATTATTGAGATAAAAAAACACAGAAAAATAAATTTATATAAAAATAATTTATTTAAGTAAATAAAAGAGGAAAAAATATGAGCGATTTTAAAACTACTGCGTTATTTATTGGAATTTTGATAAAATTTCTGGGTTTGATAAACGGAAGAAGATAAGGATATTGGAATTCTTTAATATATAATACATTTTTAATTACAAATTATTTAATTTTGCTTCGTCACAACAACTAAGCGTGCATGTTTACAATTTTGTAATGAAAAATGTTACGATAAATAAACATACAAAATTAACATGTTACTTTCGTGAATTATAAAAAATATCATATTTATTTTATTTTATTATTATTATTTTAGAAAATCGCATATGTATTTTACTTTATTATTATTATTTTAGAAAACCAAATGTATATATGAGTGAATATCAAATGAGATGAATTTGAGAATAAGTGAATAGAATGATCAAATCTTAACCATATACAAACAATCAAAATTAAAATAAAGAACTACTCTTAAAAAATATCATATTTCACTTGAATAATTGAATAATTTATAATCATAGATCATTCTTGTAAGGTGTTATAGTAAATATTGGATCCTCACATTTTAAAACTCTTGTCTGCTATCTACCATTGCTGTTATGATTTTGCGGAGGCTATGAATAAGAACGAGTGGGTGCAGAGGACGCGGAGGCCCGATGTTGAAGGAAAATCCAATTTATTGTATCTATCTTTCATTCATAATTAAGGTTCCTCTTCCCTTTAATCAATCAAGCTTTCTCACTCTTACATATAGTTCCACTATTTTTCACTCTCTCTGTATGTATCATTATGAATGTACGTATTTCTGTTTAGTATTAAGGGTTTTCAGTTCTTTTTTTTAATATTTAATTTTTGTCGGGACATCGCAACCATTTATAGTTAACAAATGTTTTTAATGATTCGACGACTGAGATTAACTGGACTTTTACACTGTTAGTGTATATAAATTAAATCCTTAATTTTGAGTATTTGTTAACTGAGAATCATTCATTCTGTTATATACTATTTGCTGCACTGAAACTTGGAGTGTACGTTTTCTTTCTGCTTTAAGAAGAAAGAAGAAACAACAATGTCTCTGCGACCTAATACTGGCTCTTCTTCATCTTCTCGTAGGAAGAAAGTGTACAAGAATACTGGAGTTGACGCATAAGGATACAATGATGTCCTTCAGATAAGGAAGAATAAGCGCCAAGACTATATCTTCAAGAAGCGAATGGAAGAAGACGGAGATACTCCTTCTTCTCCTTCCCCTCCCTGTATCATCAACACAGTATGTATATTATATATGTTTTCTTAACATTCATTTTTACTCAAACAAAATCAAGAAACCAAAATTTGAACAACATGCATACATGCAACAGAGAACACAGACTTTAGCAGGACTTTATTTTTTGAATGGAACAAAACTTCGTGCGTTCTTAGATTAATTCTAAGAGACATTACTCACAAACATGAAAAAAGGACTTATCGTTGAATGTCCAGAGATAGAGCTTTGTGTGTGATTTTGAATTGCAGCATAGAAATAATTTTTTTCTCCTTTACTCTTCATGCTATTTAACAGATACAACACATTCGTATATTGACACAATCATTATCGTCTGATGATCCTGCTTCACAACTGGAAGCAACTACTGAGATTTGTAAGCTACTATCAAAGGGTATGAATACAATTATTATATTTAATTTGCGATGTAATACCCATTTCTTCTGTTATGCCTAGATTATATGATGACATTGATCGACACTTTAAATAAAACGAGGTGTTAGACACTGTATATAATATATAAAGATGTTACTCAAATTTTAACATTGATTGACACATTTCTGTTCAGGCCAAATTGCTCTAATTGATCAGGCAATCCGGGAAGGTATTGTCCCTCAGCTTGTGAGGTTTTTGGAAAGGAATGATATACCCCAACTGCAGGTATAAATCTTTTCTATCATGTTCTCTATTTTGTGATTCATGAATGTGAAGATTTTGATCTCGCTCAAACAATATGTTGTAACATTATATCTGCAGTCCAAGGCAGCGTGTATTCTAACCAACATCACGTCGGGAACGTCCGAGTCTGAGCATACAAGAACTGTGATTAAACATGGTGCTGTTCCCCTGCTTGTGAACCTTCTGTACCGTGGTAATTATGACATGAAAGAGCAGGTCAAAGCTTCCTCAATCTCATAGCATAAAGACATTGGGAAAACCATCTTGTATGTATATATGTGTTGTTTGCTTACACAATTTCCATGTCTTGTGTATTAAACAGGCATTAAGGGTATTAGGTAATATTGCTGGTGATTCCCAAAGCACAAGGGATGATGTTCTTAGTCATGGTGCACTCTTGCCATTATTTGGTCTGTTGTGGAATCCAACTATAGTAAAACCATCTATCTTGAGGATCGGTACATGGACTTTATCACACTTGTTCCATGGAAAGCCTCCTTCCAAACTTCTTCAACAGGTTGGGAGAAGTTTTACAGAATATTTTCTGTGTGATGAAGTTAGAAGATCCTATATAAATTAATATAGTTAATTTACTCATTGTTTGTTATCTTCTCTTCTCCAACTCATGCTCTTTTGTTATCTTTTTTCAGATACAGCCTGCATTGCCTTTCGTTCATAATCTCTTGTTGATGGCTGATGAAGAAGTTGTAGTAAATGCATGTCGGACTCTCTCTTATCTTACTCATGACGGCTCAAGTAAAATGATCCAAGCTGTCATTGATGCCAATGTCTGCCCTCGACTTGTAGAGTTACTACAGTAAGTCCTTGACTGATTGCAATTCCTTCTGTGTCTATCTTTTTTAGTAACACTAACACTTTCATCTATCTTTCCTTTTTCTCTTGTGGACTGAATAAATATCCTTTTTGCAGGTCACTAGAATCAAACGTTGCTGCACCTATACTGGTGACTCTAAGGAATCTTACTCTTGGTGACGAGGCTCAAACTCAGGTACAAAGAAAAATGTATAACTATCTACTGAATCCAGAAAACCTATAATTTTAATGTCATTATGGTTGTAGAATGCGTCTCACAAGTGTCAAATGACAGTTATATAGACTACTGATAGAGTATTATTTTTTATGGCACATTTCTCTATTCTGGCATTCAAAATTGATTTATTTTACTGCCTATTGATACTAAATTAGCCACATACTTTTCAGATTCTAATCGACAATGGAGTTCTCCCTTGTCTTAAACTAGTTCTTTCAAGCTGTGATAAGATCGTCCTGAGACATGCTTGTTCGGTAATCTCAAATATCACACGCGGAAATATATCTCAAATACAGGTAATCAGTGATTTTTTTCTGCTTAATTTAGTAATGATTTGCTTCTGAGCAGTTTCTTATTAGAAGTTCATGACAAGTTATTTGTTTGCAAGTTTCAATATTGACTGTTTGTTGAAAAATGCTACTATAAAGTCTTTACTCATTTCTGTAAGAAATCACAATTCACTAGTGACATTGTAACATATGTGATTGAGGAGTGAAGAAACTCTTCTTTCCTGTAAAGTTGATTTAAGTTGGTTGAATGTGAACCACATTCATTTTTGAATTTCTGAAAATTAGTTTATATAAGACTAACTAAACCTTTTAAACATAACATATATTGTCACAACTAATACCATTATGATCATTGTTGTAGGCCGTCATTGATGTTGACCTTATTAGTCCTCTTGTTTGTCTTACAAAGGCTGAATTTGACATCAAGCAGGAGGTTGCACAGGCTATTGTCAATGCCGCAGATGGAACTCCTCAGCAGATTCAGTAAGTTTTACCATTACATTTTATTTTCCTGTATCATGATTTTTTTTCACCATTCTCATTCTTCTAGATGTAAATGCGTTAAAAAGAGTGGCATGTAGTGGGATGTATAGTTTTGTGTCCCTGGGATTGTGGAAAATATTTGATACATTGTATTTTAGACACACTTGGAATTGTGGTTTATTGAAAGAAAAAAAAGGTTGTGTATAATGTTATTTCTTACTCCTTTTGCATTTTATGTTGTGATGAAAACTTATGACTTAATGGACATTGGTCTAGGTTCTTGGCGAGTAAAGGATGCATTGAGGCACTCTGTGATCTCTTGACCTGTCCAGACCCAACTACTATGACATCATGTCTGTCTGGGCTGTATAACATTTTACTTGCAGGAGAAACATACAAGGGTGATACTGTTTGGGTCAATGTTTATGCTGAAAAGGTTGACAAGTGTGGAGGATTGGAAAAGATTGAAAGTTTGCAGTGCAATGACAACAATGGCGTTTCTACTATGGCTATGGATATTTTGGGGACATATTGGCCCGAGAGTGGTAGTGAGCAAGATTAAATAATACCTAATTACTTTTTTAATAAACTAGGTCTTTTCTTTTTAATCTGTCTCATATTGAATAGTTGTCTGACATATACATACATTACAATGAGAAGAAAAGGAAAATTAGATTTGCTACATGTGTAATAATAAAATGGAAATTCTTATATTGTTTAGTTAACTTATATTGCACGAAAAAAGAAAATCTCAAATGGAAATCACTTTGTGGAGAATACAAACAACCATGTCATCTGTTCTTCTATAAACCTTCAAAAGCAACACACTCACTAGTTACTACTTATCACAGTTTCTATTGATAGAAGACAAAATAGATTCTCAGTAGAAATTAAAGACATAAAAAAGAAAATTCATCCCAACTTATGTTGAATTTCATCTTTTTGGGTTTCCAAGAGCTGTTTCATAGTGAAATACTATTACATTGACACCATGAACATGCATCTACGTCAATTAGGAGGCAGCCATTGCAACTCAATCCCATAATTCCAAGTTTTAAAAGATTCATTAGGCTTGAAATCCACCAAACTAGTGTAAGCAGTACAACTTCCAACCTTGAGTCTGATCTTATGGGAATTCATGGCTGAATCTTTTAAGAAATGACAACAAAGGGTTCCCATACACCCACTTCCCTCCTCCACTTTTTCCTCAAACTGCCTACAGATGCTGTTTGAAGAACAGTTAAGAGGAGATTGAAGGATGTTATGAGAGCAATTTAGAAGCATGACAGTGTTAAGTGTAGATATATTAAAGGGAGAGCTTTCATCAAGTTGTAAGCCTCCACCAGTGAGATCAGAAGAATAACAAGTGTTTTTAAGTATGATGGGTGGTTTAATAACAAGTTTGTTGGCACTTGGGTCAATTTTAAGGATCTTATAGTAAGTCCCTGTTCGTGACAAGAACTCTAAGCTATCATTATTGCAGTAAAGTTTGTACCTTTTGTCACCACAGTCATCATTAGTGCTAAGTGGGTATGGAACTCCAAAGTCACCACAATTTGAACAAGCACTGAGGGGAGATGCATTGATTAGTGGACTAAGACCGGCCATTAGTAGAAGGATTATCATCATTAGTTTTATCCAATTCCAAGGATACATGGATTTTGTCTCTTGATTAGGCACTGAGGTTTAATTGCACTAGCCCAAGAATGTGGTCTATTTATAACATATCCAATGGCAACTTTCTATTTTGGGGGTTTTATAATAAAAAGCTTTATTATATGTGTGACAATGACCTGTAAATTTGCAACAAAAGATAGTTAAGTAATGCAGTGAAATAGTTACTCTATGTTTGGAAGCACGGTGAGGTAGGTGATTTTACCATGAAAAATTACATTGAAATTAAAGCTACAAATTGAAACTATTAATTTTTACGCTGAAGATTGTATTAAAACGTAGTAATTAATAAGTCAATGTCTTTTTAAACAAATGAGTTCTCCATATTATACTATAATTTAAAAGAGATACATCCCCGCGATTCACCAATCACATTAAAAATTGAAATTGAAATTTACATATAAGTTTTCAATTGCTAAATTTCAAATTGAAATATAAGTCAAGATGGATGTGAGTCAAAAATTCTACTATATATAATAACTACAGCTGATAATACTATATTAGCTTTTCCTGACACATTTGCTAAAGAATTAATATAGTCTTTATGCTTTAAAACTATATAATAAATTCTATTTAGTTATAAAAATGTAAAATGGTCCTTATTTTAATTTGGATGAAATGTAAAATAGTCCTTAGGTTCTCATTTGATGACACGTCTTTTTTACTATCTTGTAAATGCGAAGTATATCGATTTTTCATTGGTTAGTCTCCACTATCCATTTCTTAAAAGAAAGAAGAGCTCCATACTTCATATACATAAATTATTTTAAAATTTGTGAACACCTCTCTCCTAAATAGAGTTTTATATTTCTCAAAAGAAATGGGGAGCACACATACACTTCTGTTCCATAGTGTAATTTTTGGACACATGTTAATGATTAAAATATAAAATATTTATTTTAAAATTTATGTATTTAACTTTTTAAAAGTTGAAATATTATTTTTTTAACATAAAATTTTTACTTTTGAAATGTAATATTTTTTATAGAATTTAATTCAAATATATTGTTGGTGTAAGAAAATTTTATCATGCACTTTCACCTTCATTCTCATGCTTATATTTCTACTTTACATTTTATACAAATTATTTATTTTATAAAATAATAATATTTCATCAAATTCAACTTTAATTTTGAAAGAAAAAAAAAATTCAATACAGAACGTTTGAATTTTTTTAAACAAATCAATTTTAGAAGAAACATTTTTCTTAATTTTCCAAAACCCAGCTTGAATAGTGAGATAGAAAAGAAAAATTAGTTTTTTGAAAAAACTATTAATTGTTTTTTATATGAAATGATTTAGGTAAGTTGAGTTCCTATATTCACTAAGATTAGATAAAACTCCAAAACTTACACTAATATGTTTTTATAAACGAAATTTGAGTTGAATCTTTACATACCGGAATCACTAATGTTGGCTATTGTGATCGATCTTTGCAATGACACTTGTCAAGCAAACTATATATAAATTTGGTAATTAAATTTTTAGTGTAATGAATCACCTGCTTAGTTGAATTATAGAATATTGTCAATATTACTAGTGCTATTTTTAGCACAATGGCACATTAAACCCACTATCTAAGGGGTGCCACTTGCCTCTTTGAGTGTTGCACCCTTTCCATAAGTGGTCTCCTATAATAACGTTTTCTTATATGTTGATGGCCACAAATAATAAATGTAAAGTACTAAATGATAAACTCCTAAAGTTTCTAAAATTAATATAAGAGCTTTAAAGTTTGGCTCACAAGTTAATGTGGACATACACCAAGAGCTTGGCGCTTAATCAACAACATCAAACAATAATTTTGTCTTGTAACATTTTTTAAGAATAATTTTGGGGCCTGTCAATCTGTAATCCACTTAATGATCTATCCATATATATTTTTCGTGTCCCTCTGGATACATAAATGCATAATTTCCATGACATAAAAAATTCACAAGAGTTTAATGGTGGTCCATCAAAAATTATTTCAGTTTTGTTCAAAGTGATCGAAGTTCGATCAAGAATTATTTTCATTTAAGTTCAACCATTTAATTATTCTTACAAATTTATCTATTAACTATATCATTATATCAATTAAGAAATAAAATAATCGATCTTATACAAAAGAAATATATATACACAAAATTCTAATTAGTTTTTTTCTTTTTTTGCACAAACAAGTAAAATGGTTTTATTTTGTATTATGGTGCATAAAAGTAATTTCTTTCATCGCGAGCTCTCATGATAATCTACACTTCCAATCGAATTCCACTTGCATAAAAGATTTGAATAAGGATCGTATATTGTTACAAATTATGATAACATAAAAGAGAAGATAGTAATGAGATGCATGTCATAAATTATGATTTTGTTTTGTGTGATTGTCATAAATTTGAGATGCATGTCATCTTATGTAATTATGTTTTGAAAGTTTTAAATGTCATAAATTTAAGTTAATTCTCCAACACTATATACTAAAGTGAAAGACAAGAGATGCAAGGTTGAGAAGAGAGATTTTAAATGGGATGTAAAAGCTTATTTCATAAAGCTATACAATGAGTTATATATTTTTCAATGATTAAATTGATCAACATAGCTTCAAAATCTCATAAAACTTATACATTTTTGTCTAAGGTTTATTAAGATCGCCCAACAAACTAATTGATGACCTACCGCATAAAAAACACGTGGATGGAGAATCAAGTGAGGTTGTTCATATATTCATATCAATTGCAAATGATGAAACTAACAACAACTTTGGACACTGTTAATGGGGGCGAAAGGCATAAAAAAGCGAAATTGTTCACATGAGAGTAAAAACAACGTATATCTTGGGTTGAAAAAATGGCTAGAAAGAGAAAATAATCCTCACAAAAAGAGAAAATCTAAAACAAAAACTAATGCAATCGTTACCTGTAAGATTTTTTGTTAACATCATAATGTTGGTGTAAGCTCTAACGTCAATCTATTTTATAAAGATTATTTTTCGTATTATGAACTTAAAACGTATATCTAATTTTTGTTATATGTACATGACACCATTTAGTATGTTATTAACCTTATAATATAATATAGTCTTTAGAATATATAGTTTGTTTAATAGAACATCAATTGTGACTTGATCGTGAAACCCAATTGAACATTAGAACATTATTCTTAAAATATCCTTAGTCAAAATATTATTGTTAATTAGAATGACAATAATACAACAAAACTATTATGTGGGTAGACTGATGACCATATCTTACGAGTCGTAAATATGAGATATCAAGTCTTCACATAAATATAAATATTATGAGTAATATTTATATTAGATTAATTCACCACGAGAATATTACATAATTGTTGTGTAAATGTCATTAACAATTCTACCATTACGAGTAGTCATTTTACTTAGTTACTACGATCCCTATGTGAGGAGTTGTTAGGATAATTGATCATTGAATTTGCATTAAACTAGTAGTGGATCTTGAAATGAAACATTGGAGTGATCGATATTTAAAATTTTAATAGATAAATAAAAAATATAATATTGTATTGCATATAAGAATTTTAAATTATAAATATATAAAAATATATTTGAGAGAAGTAGTAGATTAAATTTTGATTTATATTTTTAATAATTAAAAATTAGTTGGAATTTAGGTTGAAAATTTTATTTTATTTTATAATTATAGTAGTTGTTTTTGTAATTTTGTTATAAATTATTTCTTCTGATTTTTATAATAGACATTTGAATTATAATTTGGTCATTTATGTATTTGGTCCAAGCCGTATTAAGGATTTTGGAGAACCTGTTCTAATATTAAAAATTGACCATAATAAAAAAAATATAATTTTAATAATTATAAAAATTGGTAAAAGAAATTTTAGTCCATATACACTTACAATGCGTACCATTTGATTAGAATAATTCGTGTGACAAATGCGTATATTAGAGCGAAATATACATATCAACTACAATACCCCAACAACCACAATTTAACTCCTAAAAATAATTCTACTCATAAAATACACATCCAAATATTACACCAACATACGCCATAATATCTATATTAATTAATATATTTATTAATATATGTCAATTCGAAATTCTGATTAGCATATATTAAACTATAATTATATAGACTTATATAATTTAATTTTTACAAATTTGTCACATTTGATAATTATTTATTTTTCAATTTTTTTAACATAAATATTTTATTTAAGATCAAACTTCTAAGTTTGACTTTGAAAACACCCTTTTATATTCATCTCCACAAAAAATAAAACTTTGGAATTTAAATAGAAAATAAAATTTTGAATTATCATGCTTATAGTCCACTTTAATTTAGTACATAACATATATCAAATAGATTAATTTTTATTAAAAAAATTATAACTGATATAAGTAAAATATCGTATAACTTCAAAAAATTAAAAAAAAATGTTAAAAAATTTGGAGCGGTAGCATTACATTAAGGATACCAGTGTTATTGATAGAAATTGTTCTTTTATATATTAGAAGTTATGTCTTAGACCTCTTAATATTTTTTTTTTTTAATTTTATCAAATTGAGTTCCTTTTTTAAATTTACAGTTTTGTTCTCTCATTATAATTTTTTAATTAAAAAATAATGACGTAAATTATTTTAAACAACGTAACATATGATACGATGATGTACTATGAAATTGAAATAAAACACCATGAAAACTTAAGTTTCAATTTTAATTTTTTTCTTCATATTTTTAATTCAATTAATGACATATTAATAATTAATGCATCTAGACGGTTCTATATCATAGAATTGTATGTCACATCATTTAAAATACATTAAATCATTATTTTTTTAGTTTAAAAATATGAGATAAGAACTAAAACTGTCGATTTTTAAAATAGGGAATCAATTCCGTGAATCAGTATAAATATAAGAATCAAAACTGTAACTACACCTAATTTTAAATAACAAATAAGGGAGGCATGTGTGTCACTTGAGTTTAATAAATAGTCTCTATGTCCACAAAAAAATTATTTTTTCATGATATTTTTTATTTTTAATATAATAATTATTATTTTATCAATGGTATAATCTAGTTAATACGGTTGTCTTTTGAATTTTTATAAATGTTCTTTCATTCCAAATCCCAGGTAACGGTTATTTTCCTTTTTCCCTTTGTCGATCATTTTAAGATTAAATTTATTGAAAATACTTTGTTAGTTTTTGTTTTTGTTTTTATAATAAAGTTATTGAAATTTTTATTCCCCTAAATTTAAATTTTGGTCGGTGATATACTCCATCTATTTGCTCAAATTTTATGGGATACTAACATACCTCTTTTACCACCTCCAATATCTTTTAGATTGATCAATTTAAAAGTATATTTTGATAAATAAATAAAAAACATCTGCATTGACTAATCAAAATATGTTAATAGAGGGCTTTTGAGGTTTTTTTTTTATAAATATTTCTTAAACTCATGGCCCGATGCATGTTGGAATAAGACCGCTCCATGTTGGCCCAACTTAAAATTGAAACGACAAAAAGAGAATGAAATAAGTAAAGAAAACGACGCGAAGAAAATGAAAGAGACAGGGAAAAAGCGCGCAATGAGGTGGGAGCAGTTGCTCCGGCGACAGCTCCGACGATGGATAAGTGGCTGAGTGTAGAAACCATTCCAATGAGAAGAATTGTATTGATTTATTCACTTCAGGTTATAGCTTTTCCCATTTGTATCTTAAAAAATGAGTTTCATGAAATGCATATATATATATATAGATAAAAATGATTGATGAAGTTAGGGGGTGCACATCGATCTTAATAATCCAACGTGGCATAATGAGGTAGTTAGTATTTAAAGAGAAGCCATGTAGTTATTGATTGATTCTGTTATAGTTAGTATTTTGCATTTGCAGTGAAACTTGAAGTGTACGCTTAAGTAACAATGTCTCTGCGTCCTAATGATGGTGCTTCTTCAACTTCTCATAGGAAGAAAGTCTACAAGAATACTGGAGTTGACTTCCAAGAAGGTCGCAGAAGGAGACAGGATGGCGCCATCCAGATAAGGAAGAATAGGCGTCAAGAAAATCTTTCCAAGAAGCGAAAGGAGGAGGAGGTGGAGGATGATGCTTCTTCTCCCTGTCCCATCAACCCAGTACGTCTTTTCTTCCAAATTTACATTCTATATAATCAACTTCAGATTATCTAATCTTTCAATCTTTCTCTGCATATTTTGCTCTTCCTGTGCTGCCTTCCATTTTACCTACAGAACCCGGATCTTGTACTATTCAAGGTACTTTTTTTATTCCAATAATTAGGTGCATTCTTGAAAAATGATAATTAATGTTCCATGATAGAGCAAGATCAACTGCATGTCTAGTGATAGAGCTTTGTGTGTGATTTTTATCTTTATTCTATTCAATAGATACAACGCATTCCTACATTGACACGACAATTATTTTCCAATGATCTTGCTGCACAACTGGAAGCAACTACTCAGATTTGTACGCTACTATCCAAGGGTATGAATCCAATTCTTATAAGTTCTTGTTTGTTTCTCAAATTTTAACTTTCATTGACACATCTCTTTTCAGGCCACATTGCTCTAATTGACGAGGTGATCCGGGCAGGTGTTGTCCCTCAGCTTGTGAAGTTTTTGGCAAGGGTTGATGCACCCCAACTGCAGGTATAAATCTTTTTTTAACATGTTCTCTCTTTTGTGATTCCTGAATGTCAAGATTTTGCTCTCACACAATACGCTGTGCATTATATCTGCAGTCCAAGGCAGCAAGTACTCTATCCTACATCAGCTCAGGGACGTCTGAGCATACAAGAATTGTGGTTGAACATGAAGCTGTTCCCCTGCTTGTGCGCCTTCTGTACTGTGGTACTGATGACACGAAAGAGGAGGTCAAATCTTCCTCAATCTCATAGCATAAAGGCATTGAGAAAACCATCACATATGTATTTATACGTTGCTTGCTTACACAATTTCCATGTCTCATGTATGAACAGGCGATATGGGCATTAGGTAATATTGCTGGTGATTCCCCGAGCACAAGAGATCATGTTGTTGGCTATGGTGCACTCTTCCCAATATTGGGTCTGTTGTGGAATCCATTGGTAGTAAAACGTTCTACCTTGAGGATTGCTTCATGGACTTTAGCAAACTTGTGCCGTGGAAAGCCTTCTTCAACAGTTCTGGAACAGGTTAAGAAAATCTGCACAAATATTGCTTGTGCAGTAAAGTTACCAAGTCCTATATAAATTAGTTAAATATAGTTAATTTACACATTGTTATCTTCTCTTCTCTTCTCCAACTTATGCTCTTCTGGTTTCGTTTTCAGATGCGATCTGCAATACCTTTCCTTCGGAATCTCTTGGTGCTGGTTGATGAAGAAATTGTAGTAAATGCATGTTGGACTCTCGCTTATCTTACTCATGAGGCCTCAAGTGAAATGATCCAAGCTGTCATTGATGCAAATATCTGCCCTCGACTGGTAGTGTTACTAAGGTAAGTCCTTGACTGATTGCAATACCTTTTGTGTGTCTTTCTTTTTTAGTAACACTAACATTGTCATGTATGTTTCCTTTTCCTCTTGTGGACTGAATAAATTTCCTTTTTACAGTTCCCCGGTATCAAAAGCTACTGTGCCTATAATGGTGACTCTAGGAAGTCTTGCTATGGGTGATGAGGCTAATACTCAGGTAAAAAGAAAGAAGTATATCTATCTACTGATTTTGGAAAACCTCTAATTAAATGACAGTTATACAGACTACTGGAAGAGTATAATTTTTTTTGTCACATTGCTTTTTTCTGGCATTTAAAATTGTTTTATTTTACTGCCTATTGATACCTATGAAGCATGAATATTGACACGTCGACACCGATAATAATTTGAGAAAATGAATTAATTGAACATAATTAAAGTGTCGTGTTGGTGTCGGACATCGGGACACGCCTTCAATTAGAAGCTGTCGGTGCTACAGAGATTGATACTAAATTAGCCACATCTTTTTCAGGTTCTAATTGACAGTGGAGCTCTCCCTTGTCTTAAACTACTTCTTTCGCAGAGTGATAAAGATGTCGTCAAACATGCTTGTTGGGTAATCTCAAATATCACAGCTGGGAATATAGCTCAAATACAGGTAAGCAATGATTTGCTTCTGAGTAGTTTCTTATTAGAAGTTCATAACAAGTTATTTTCTTGCAAGTTTTAATATTGACTGTTTGTTGAAAAATGCTACTCTAAAGTCTAAACTCATTTCTGTAAGAAATCACAGTCCAATGGTGACACTGAAACATATGTGATTGTGGAGCGAAGAAACTCTTCTTTTCCGTAGAGTTTAAGATTTAAGTAGGTTGAATGTGAACCACATTTACTTTTGAAATGCTAGCTAAGATGTGGAGATAACTGAGTAAATGTCATTTTCTTAAACATTTACTTTCTCTTTATGTGGAAAGACATCACAGGCCAGCACTATATTTGGAAATTAGTTTATCTAAGACTAGCTAAACCTTTTAAACATAACATATATGGTCACAACTAATATCATTGTGATCATTGTTGTAGGCTGTCATTGATGCTGATCTTATTAGTCCTTTGGTTCATCTTTCAAAGGCTGAATTTGACATCAAGAAGGAAGTTGCATGGGTTATTGCCAATGCTACATATGGAACTCCTGAACAGATTCGGTAAGTTTTACCATTACATTTGATTTTCCTAAATCATGATTTTTTTTTTCACCATTCTCATTCTTCTAAATCATGATTTTGTGTCCCTGGAGTTGTGGAAAATATTTGATACTTTGCATTTTAGACACACTTGGGATTGTGTATAATGTTATTTCATACTCCTTTTGCATTTTTTGTTGTGATGAAAAATTATGACTTAATGGACATTGGTCTAGGTTCTTGGCGAGTAAAGGGTGCATTGAGGCACTCTGTGATATCTTGATCTGTTCAGACACGACTATGATGGCATTTATTCTGCTTGGGCTGTATACCATTTTACTTGTCGATGAGGGCAATGTTTATGCTGAAAAGGTTGAGGCATGTGGAGGATTGGAAAAGATTTTAAGTTTGCAGGGCCATGAGAACGATGATGTTTATACTATGGCTGTGGATATTTTAGAGACATATTGGCCTGATGTGTTGTAACGGTAGATGATCAGAATGTTCATAATAGTGAGGATGGTAGTGAGCAAGGTTAAATAATACCTAACTACTTTTGTTAATGAACCAGGTTTCCTCGGCATATACTTACATTACAACGAGAGAAAAAGAAAATTATATTTGGATACGTTGTTTAGTTAAATTTCTTTTATATATATATATGCGCTCACGCGAGTCAACAAACTATTCTAATTAAGTTTTACGTGATGGTGTCAAGTGCGATGGTTTCATAATGAAAAATTGCGTGTATTTTTTTTTTTTTTTAAGAATGATTCATCAACGGATTAAACTTTAATCGGTTAAATCCTTCACTTCCGAATTTAATCAACGGATTATATTTAATTTATCGCTTATTAAAAAAATTTAAATTTTTATTGAGAAATTCTTTGTAATATTATAAATGTTAGTGCATAACGTCATTTAAAAATTTAAAAAATAGACAATAATTAGATTACAATTAAGAAAAAATGAAAAGAAAAAAGTTTATGAAATTTAAAAAAAAAAAGTAAAAACAAAAATTGAGATTTTATAAGACTAGAAATTTATTGAACTCTTTTTTGTATAACAAAGCTATTGAATTTTTTATTTAACACATATTTTCATGAATACATCTCCAACCACTCTCAAATTTCAGTCATCATTTACACTAATAATCTCCTTCATTCTGCATCTATTATGAGGCTCACTTTGTTAATATGTTCATGCTCAAACAAGACATCATCAACAGAGTGCTGATAAAAATCCAAGTGAATATAAGTTTTAGAAACCAAAGTGTGCTTAATTTTCTACTTGCAGGAATTAACTATTTCTTCTATTAATATATGCCTCAAGTTTATGTTGCAACCAAACAAAGGGGTTTAGTTGTTGCCAATATTTGATATTGTATCCAATTATTATTACTAATATTAATCATTTTTGTAATACACCATTTTATTAAAATTAGATCTTTAGTTTAATTTATAAGATCTAATTAAATTGATAAATATTGAAATTTTTAAATTGAATATTATGTCTCGTATTCGAATTTAATAATTGCAATTCTTTATAAGTGTTTTATCACTTTATTTACAGACATTACAGATAAAAAAATTATATTTTTAATTTAGTATGTCTCTTAATCACACTTCTAAATTATTATCCATTGACATGAATAATTTATAATTTTATGTCATGTCTTTTTATTTCGTGTTATATTTTTCAATATTTACTGACACTTTTGTATGTCGTTGGTAAAATATAAATTATTTTTTAAATAACTGAATTTTTGTTTAGATTGTCATAACAATAATCCAATAAACAATATTATTTAAAATAATCATATTTATTTCACTAACTTTTTATTTGCTAATTGACGGTATAATTTATTTTATGACAACCAAGAACTGACAACTCTACCTGTACATCACGCATGTATTGCACTAGTAATATAACATAATAGAGCTAACTTATTAATTTCACAACAAATGTCGCAATAAAAATTTAAATAGTCAAAATATGTGTTTAGTTACAAAATAAAAAACTCAGATATACAAATAATATCATATTATTATACACTAGTATAAAGAAAACTACAAATTTTACCTACAACACAATTATTACTAGGTAAAAGAGTATGTACTATATACGATTTAGAGAATAATATTATTTTTTTTCAACTTCTTTTTTTAATTTCTTTTTTTCAAATTTTTATATTTCATAATTAAAATATATTTTGTGACACATGTACAAATTTATATAATTAATATTATAAATAATTCATTAACTACTTTTAAATATTATTATTTTTAGTACTTATAAAAATACTTTAATGTGATTAATATCACATGTTTTAGTAATTAATAAAATATATATTTTTAAAATGGTTAAACATTTAAAATAGTTAATGATACAAATATGTATATTAAAATAATGTGTATGATTAAATTGGAAGAACAAATTTTTGAGTGTTATAAAAGTATAATTTTTTAAACAAATTTATTTTTGAACAAAATAACAATATACCATATACACGACCCACAGTTATCCAATCAAAATCTCCCCCAATTATATATATATTTTTTATAGTATAGCTAGCATTTGAAAAATTATATTGATTCCAATGACTTCAAAGAATTTTAAGTTTATTCAATTTTTAGATTCAAACATAATTTTTAAAAACATTAAGACGACTATCATAAATTAGTAAGACGCTATCATCATATTTCGTATTTGTGTTTAAATATTGTGTTACAACACAACTTCAATACTTCACCATTTTATTTTACATGTATACCCATACAAATACTTCATAGACGTGAATTTATTTATATTATGTTGAAAAATAGATTTTGTACCCATGTAACTAAGTTTATATTCCTCGTTTAAATTTTTTGTCTATTAACTTACTAAAATTCCTTTAAGTAAATATTTAAAATAAAAAAAATAAAAAAATTGGACATTCTAAATTTTCTAAAAAAAGTAATTTTTTTTCTTTGAAAATCTCTTACGAGAAATTTCAAGAACAAAATTTCCAATAATTATTTTTCAATATTAGAAATTTCAAATTTCTGGTTGAAACTTTCAGAAATTTCCGGTATTGAAAAATAACTATCGAAAGTTTGAAATTTATGGATGAAACTCTCTGAAATTTCTGGTACCAGAAATTTGACAGAAATTTCTGGTAGAATAAAAGTAACTATCGCAATTTTCAAGATACAAAATTTCTGGTAGTATAAATAGTGTACCGGAAATTTCAAGGTGTAAAATTTTTGATAGTATGAATTGTCTACCGAAAATTTTCCCAACAAACTTTCCAGTACATTGTTTATAGTATCAGAAATTTTGTACCTTAAAATGTCTGATAGTTACTTTTATTCTACCATAAATTTGTGCCTTTAAATTTCCGATCATTTATTTTTTTTTTATCAAAAATTTCAAATTTAAAAAAAATTGTACCAAAAATTTCAAGAACGAATGAGATTTCTGTGAGTTTCAATTGAAATTTTCGAGAATTTCAACCGGAAATTTGAAATTTTTGGTAGTTAAATGAAATTCCAATTAAGAACATTTACTGAATTTTCAAATTTTCTGATGAGACTAATTCCTAGAAAAATGAAACTTTTGGTATTGAAAAATAACGACTGAAAATTTGATATTGGAAAATAACAATCAGAAATTTTATTCCTCATTCATAAAATTTCCGATAAGAGAATTTAAAAAAAATTATTTTTTTCAGAAATTATTTTTACCGTATATTTAAAAGTATTTTAATAAATTAAGAAATAAAATTTTAAATAAGGAGTATAAGGTCAATCGTGGCGTACAAAATCAAATACTCTATTATGTTTTGTCAAAAAGAAATATTATGAGTATTTTTTTGTTAAAATATTTCGTAAACGAATGGGCCGTAGACTGCTACATGTTGGCCCAACATAAAACTCAAACACCCTATCACTAGTAAGTAGAATAGTTCCGTAAGAAAAAAAGAAGTAGACGAGATTTTCTGTCAAAAAAATGAAGTATAAAAAACGGTGAAATAAAAGCTGTAAAGAAAATGAAAGCGAAAGGGAAAAAGCGCACAATGCGGTGGGAGCAGCTGTTCAGGCGACGTCTCCGACGGTGGATTAGTGGCTGAGTATATATATTATCTCTTGGAAAAACCATTCCAACGAGAACAATTATAGGTTACGCGATTTTCTATTGTACCTGAAAATTTTCTCATTATTATTTTCTTTTTTATAAAATAAAATAATTTCATTATTATTATTATTAAAAAAAGGAATGCACGTAGACAAAAAATATTGATGAACTTAGGGGGTGCGCATTGCTCCCTCTTGAGTCTTCAATCTTGATAGTCCAACGTGGCATAAAGTATTTTGAGAATGAGGTAGTATATAAATAGAAGTCACGTTTTACTAATTCAGTTACAGTATTTGCTTCATTTGAAACTTGTAGTTTACGCTTTCTTTCTGCTAAGTAACAATGTCTCTGCGACCTAATACTTCGTCTTCTTCATCTTCTCCGAGGAAGAAAGTGAACAAGAACACTGGTGTTGACGCCGGAGACTTTAGTCCGAGGGGAAAGAACGACTTCGTCCAGATAACGAAGAATAAGCTCCAAGAGAGTATCTTCAAGAAACCAAAAGAGGAAGACGTTCCTTCTTCTCCCTGCCTCATCAACACAGTACGTATAATGATGATGACTTTATGTTTTCAATGGAACAAACTTCATGCGTAGTTAGATACATTCATTCTAAGAGACATTACTCACAAACAAGAAATAAAAATTTCATGCGTAGTTAGCCTCCAGCTTAGGCTTTTATTACTTATTGTATAGCCTCCATCAATATTATGTTTCTTTCCATTGGCTGGAAATAAAAATTTATTCTATCATATTCTGAAGTTTACATTGTATGTAATAAAGCTGAGATAATCTAATGTTTCAACCTTTCTGTGACGTCTCCATACTATTGATTGGGAAAAATCTTTTCGGTGTTGATGGTGGCTTGGATTTGAACTTGCAGGACCATGATATTCTAATATTCAAGGTAAAATCTTTTTTTCATTAGAATAACAATAACCTTATTATAGTAGTGAGCTATTCACTTCATTTCATATTAAGTGTTGTTTAAGGTAATGTACACTTTTACTTGCAACAAAATTTCTATTATAAAATTAGTTCTATTTACTAAATTACTGTGTACTCTTATTAATAAATTAGTTTGTGAAGTTGTTAGGTGAATTGAGATAATAAATAGATATATTAATGGAAAAAAAGTAATTAATGGTTCATTGGTATGCTAAAATGACAAATAATCTGAGACAAACAGACATCTTTTTAAAAAATTTATGAGACAAACAAATATTTCAATTCTGACCCTTAATATGAGACGGGGAGGGAGTACAAGAGCTAATTAATATATGATAGGTTGATACCAACAATTAGGTGCATTATTGAAAAATAATAACGAATGTTTAGTGACAATGATAATTGTTCCATGTCAAGATCATAGCCAAAATTTTACCAATTGCTTAAATAAGAGGCTTCAGCAGAATTCTGTGGAAATAAATGATCATTTAATAGATAGAGATGCATAAACTGCATGTGTTATTTTCTGTGTGTGATTTTGAACTGCAGCATAGAAATGATTCTTTTGATCTTTTACTCTTTATGCTATTTAATAGATACAACACATTCGTACATTGACACAAGAGTTATTTTCCGACGATCCTGCTTCACAACTGGAAGCAACTACTGAGATTTGGAAGCTACTATCGAAGGGTGTGAATACAATTCTTATATTTATACTCATGATGTAGCTCTTATAAGTTCTTGTTTGTTTCTCAAATTTTAACTTTCATTGATACATCTCTTTTCAGGCAACAATGCTCTACTAATTGAGGAGGTGATCCGGGCAGGTGTTGTCCCTCAGCTTGTGAAGTTTTTGGCAAGAAATGATATGCCCCAACTGCAGGTATAAATCTTTTTCTATCATGTTCTCTCTTTTGTGATTCCTGAATGTGAAGATTTTGATCTTAGTCACACAATATGTTACACATTATATCTGCAGTCCAAGGCAGCATGTACTCTAACCAGCATCACCTCGGGATCGTCTGAGCATACAAAAATTGTGGTTGATAATGGAGCTGTTCCCCTGCTTGTTCACCTTTTGTGCTGTGGTAGTGATGACATGAAAGAGCAGGTCAAGTCTTCCTCAGTCTCATAACATAAAGGCATTGAGAAAACAATCACACATGTATTTATATGTTGCTTGCTTACACAATTTCCATGTCTCGTGTATTGAACAGGTATTATGGGTATTAGGTAATATTTCTGGTGATTCCCCAAGCGCAAGGGATGATGTTCTTAGTCATGGTGCACTCTTGCCACTATTGGGTCTGATGTGGAATCCATCTATAGTAAAACCATCTATCTTGAAGATCGGTTCATGGACTTTATCAAACTTGCTCCATGGAAAGAATCCTTCAAAACTTCTTGAACAGGTTGGGTAAATTTTCACAGAATATTTCATGTGTAGTAAAGTTAGCAGATCCTATATAAATTAACATAGTTAATTTACTCACTGTTTGTCATCTTCTCATCTCCAACTCATGCTCTTCTGTTATCTTTTTCAGATACAGCCTGCTTTGCCTTTCCTTCGGAATCTCTTGATGACGACTAATGAAGAAGTTGTAGTAAGTGCATGCGGGACTCTCTCTTTACTTACTTATGAAGCCTCAAGTCAAATGATCCAAGCTGTCATTGATGCAAATGTCTGCCCTCGACTGGTAGAGTTACTACAGTAAGTCCTTAACTGATTGCAATACCTTTTGTGTCTTTCTGTTTTAGTAACTCTAACACTCTCATCTATATTTCTTTTTTCTCTGGTGGACTGAATAAATTTCCTTTTTACAGGTCCCCAGAATCAAAAGCTACTGTTTCTATACTGATAACTCTAGGAAGTCTTGCTATGGGTGACGAGGCTCATATTCAGGTAAAAAGAAAGATGTATAACTATCTATTGATTCAGGAAAGCCTCTAATTATATTGTCATTATGGTTGTAGAACATGTCGCACCAGTTTCAAATGACTATTGAGAGTGTATAATTTTTGTCACGTTGCTTTTTCTGGCATTCAAAATTGATTTATTTTACTGCCTATTGATACTAAATTAGCCACATCTTTTTCAGGTTCTAATTGACAATGGAGTTCTCACTTGTGTTAAACAACTTCTTTCAACCCGTGATAGAATCGTCATCAGATATGCTTGTTGGGTAGTCTCAAATATCACTGGCGGGAATAAAGCTCCAATACAGGTAAGCATTGATTTTATTCTGCCTAATTTAGTAATGATTTTCTTCTGAGCAGTTTCTTATTAGAAGTTCATAGCAAGTTATTTACTTGCAAGTTTCAAAATGGATTGTTTGTTGAAAACTGCTACTCTAAAGTCTGGACTCATTTTTAAGTAGGTTGAATGTGAACCACATTCATTTTTGAAAGGACTAAGATTTGGAGAGAACTGAGTACATGTCATTTTCTTCAATATTTTATGCAGGAAGATATCATAGGCCAACACTATATCTGGAAATTAGTTTATACAAGACTAGCTAAACCTTTTAAACATAACATATATTGACACAACTAATATCATTATGATCATTGTTGTAGGATGTCATCGATGTTGATCTTATTAGTCCTCTTGTTCATCTTACAAAGGCTGAATTTGTCATCAAGAGGGAAGTTGTATGTGCTATTTCCAATTGCGCTTATGGAACTCCTGAGCAGATCCGGTATGTTTTACCATTACATTTTATTTTCCTAAATCACGATGTTTTCTGACCATTCTCATTCTTCTAGATGTAAATACCTTAAAAAGAATGGCATGTAGTGAGATGTACAGTTTTGGGTCCCTGGAATTGTGGAAAATATTTTATACTTAGCATTTTAGACACACTTGGAATTATGGTTTATTAAAAAGAAGGTTGTGTATATAATGTTTACTCGTTTTGCATTTTTTGTTATGATGAAAACTTATGACTAAATGGACATTATGGTCTAGGTTCTTGGTGAGTAAAGGGTGCATTGAGGCACTCTGTGATCTCTTGACCTGTCCAGACCCGACTCTTTTGACATTATGTCTACATGGGCTGTATAACATTTTACTTGACGGAGATACTGACAACAATATTACTGGTGGGGTCAATGTTTATGCTGAAAAGGTTGATAAGTGTGGAGGATTGGAAAAGATTATAAGTTTGCAGAGCTATGACAACGATGATGTTTATACTTTGGCTGCGGATATGGTGGAGACATATTGGCCTGAGGAGCATGAAACGGTAGATGATGAGAAAGTTCATAATAGTGAGGGTGGTAGTGAGCAAGGTTAAAAAATACCTAATTACTTTTGTTAATAAACTAGATTTCCTTGTTACTCCCTGGTTGAAGTTAACTTTTTCTTATCTTTGTTTACTCAGCTGAAGGTCATATTTTTTTAATCTGGCTCATATTGAATACTTGTCTTACATTACAATGATAGAAAAGGAAAATTATATTTGGATATGTTATATTTCCTCTGATGCTCTCTGCTGTTTAGTTAACTTCTTATAACATGGAGTAATGGTTGTTTAGAATCATGTCAAAATGATAGATTTGAATCCCTTGTAGAGATTTCACATGATGGTGCCAAGTGTGATAATTTTACAATGAAAAATCATGAGTATATTTTTTAAGAGGGGCTCATCAATGGGTTTTAAATTTTAATGGGGAAATCCTTCCCTTCTAAATATCTAAATGATTCTGCATTGTCACGATAATATTTTTAGCCACAGATATATATTTAAAGTTCACAACGCATACAAAAATATTAATAAGGTTTTTTCATCGATAGCAAGATTTGAACACATTTTCAAACAAAATGAGTCGAAACTTAAGTCAAAATTACCTACTTTACCAACTAAATTAACATTTGTTAGGACAAACAACTAATTAAAATTATGGATATGGTGGAGAATAAATCCAATTAAATTTTTCCATGCAGCATAAAGAGGGGGACGATAAAGGTTGGAATGTGAAAAATATTTATACTAAATAGAAGGGTTGCAGCTTGCTAAGGCTAAGGGATAAGGATATGTGGAATTGTGTGTTGATTTTGAGGACGTGGTCAAGTGATTCAAGCATCACACTGGTGACAATGCTATTGGGTAATTATCCAGCATATTCGTATATTATTGGAGATGGATAGGGAGGTTGTCATTTTTATCGTGAAATTAATATTTGTGCAGATTCTTTGAGTAACATATGGTGTGATTCTGGTGATGTTTAGACAATTTATAATTCTTGTACGGTTCAAATTAGTCAGATGCTCAGTAATGATCGTAGAGGGCTCTCTATCCTAAGTTTATTTCTTTAAAGCTTCTTATTTTAGACTTAAATCCTCTAATTTTTCAAAAATATAAACTATTCAGCGTTATTTTTTTTTAAAACACATAATTGAAAATGTGTTTGTTTTTTTTTTTAAATTTATATGGTCTTCTTAAATCTCTAATCCTAATATATTTTTTTTCTTCTTCCACCCCTCTGCCACAAAATGATATCTATCTTAGAACTTTTTTCCCACTCCTCCAAACACTTTTAAAAACAAACACAACTTTTTTTGCTTTTTTTCCCTCGAATATGTACTTCTAAATAAAAATACAGATTTTTTACTCAACATATGTAACTCACAATCCATTTTACTTTGCTCTCTGTCATCCAGGAACCAAGGTCCAAAATAGCTCTTGGCGTTTGGAGAACTAGTCCAATAAGAAATTCATTAAGAAACTCATAATTAAAAGACATAATAAGGAGCTTATTAAGAGGGATTTATAAGTTTTGGATTTATTTGACAGCTATTGATGTAAGCAGAAGCCACTCTTCATATGGATAAGAGTATCTTATCTATATATCCACTCAAACAAACCTGGTTGGTAATGTTTTTCCTTTTATACGCATTAAAACATGTATTACTAATTAGTACTCCTAACATAATATCTATATCTCCGCTTAATTAGTTGTTATAAATATGATTAGATGTGGATTTAAACTTTGTTTACACCATTGCACAATAAATACAATTTTTTGTACTAAAAACGGTATTTCAAGCATTTAAATCGGTATAAATTATATTGAATTATATAATTTAAATTTGTTAAAATCGAAAAATGATGAATCTGTGAATAAATTCACAAAATTAATAACATAAAACGACACAATGTCTATAAATGTGACAAAGTCTATAAATATGACAAAATTGATATGTCAGAAATATCTATGCATTCGAAGTTGTAAATGCAAATATCATTAATTAAATTTGCACTAGATCGACACTGACATCTAAATTTGAATCAAATGAAATGAATACTATAATAAGATAAGAAACTAAAACAACTGCAACAAATCAAAACAACATCGCATTAAGACAACGAAATCATGAAGAAAGAAAATTAAATATGTGAGAAAATCACTTATTTGGATAAAAGATAATGAAAAAAGATTTAGAAGAGTAATTTCAAACAAAAAAATTATCCCTAAATCATCTCTATTGAATGAAAAAAAATAAGAAATAGAATCAAAGAGTAAGAATGACAAAAAAATTTGCACCCATAAATCAAATTCGCAACATATACGAGACAAATAACTTAACAAGTATCTGTAAATAAAACAATTGGGTAATTCGATTATCACTTAACGAGAATGGGATGGGTATTTATATCCGTCAATTAACGAAATACCCGTATCCACAATAAATATCCATAATTATCCTTATATTTATATTTAGTTTAAATACAAAACCTTAAAAATCTCCATCCATCTTAAACTCACAACATAAATGTTTGAAATCCATTTTTATTAGTTAACAAATAAATGATACGATCAATTAATAACACAACGCATAATTTTCTTATATGAAAAAAAAATGGAGTTTAAAACGTCAATTTTTTATAATATTTAATTTTTTATTTTATAGAAAAGTATTTTTTTAAATTCACTAAATATCTGTGAATATCCACCAATATCTATAACATGACGATATCTCAAAATAAATATATGCATTAATATGAAACGAATATAAATATCATTTCGTCCTTAAATCTTAACTTAATTTACAAATATCGATATTGTTAGATCGGTCGTTTTATTTAGATTCAAATTAAAATCTCACAATTGTGTGAATTAATTATAATAAAATTTATCATTTATTCTAACACAAACAATGATATATAAATATGATTTTTATGTAGCTGAGGACTACTATGATGCCGCCCTGTCCTACTCTCATCCTTACCAAAGAGAGAGGGAACCAAATTCGGACCAAAAATCTTGCACAATAAATACATAAATAGTTGTTAATATATATATATCTCCACATTGGATAGAGTGTGTGAATATATTTAGTTTACTATTCAATTACGGAAACATGGTTAATATATACTCTTTATTTATTTTTCAAATCTTAATTCATCAATTTTAATTACCAAGTTAATCTTATATCCACTATATACTTTTTATTTATATTAATATTCCTTTTAACAAATAAAAAATTATACTAAAAATCATATTATTTTTTCAATGAAACATCATTTTTTTTCAACTTTGCTCTCATTCATTTATACTTAATTACCTAAATTTATTAATTAGTAAAATCGTTTTACCTGCCAAGTTATTATTTATTTTCTTAATTATTGTGAAAACATTAAATGTCACACACTATGAAATGAGAGAGTACAGTAGTAAAAAAAAATGAAACGAGAAAGTACAGTTGTAAAAAAATGAAATTAGAGATTCTCAATTTTTATTCTTTACATACTAAGAGATTCAGTTTCTATAAAAAAAAAAGATTGGGTATTCAGGTAGTATATATAAACTCGACAAGTACACATCACTAAGAGAAATATATCTTAAATCAAACACAAATAAACAATTTCATATTTGCAATATTTTTCGTAATGATTTTTTCTCGTTTATATTTTCTTTTACGGCTGTTTTATATTCTTGCTCCGTTAATGCATGTCAATGCTGCAAAAGCTTACTATGTTCCATTTGAATAAAACTATGCTCCTTTATGGGGGCAAGAAAATATACCAATTCTCAATCAAAGTAGCGAAGTTCAAACTTACCTTAGACCAACATTCTGGTAATATACAAATTACATTTATTGTAGTATTTTATTTAAATTCATACAATTATGTGAGATGATGGCATATGACTTTTTTATGAAAAAGAAAAAAAAAATGCGCATACGACTTTATTAAGTATTATACTATAATAAAATATAAATAAAAACATATTTAAAAAATTGATGTATCTCATCTTAATTTTTAGTTATTTTTGCTTATATTTCATTTAGAATAAAGTAGCATTTTAAGATGGTATCAGTAATTAATAATATCATATTTTTTGTCTCTTAGGTTCTGGTTTTTAATCTGTGCAAGAATATGGTTCTGGATGGTTTAATATGAGGATTAAGATGCCTCAGAAGGATTCAACCGCAGATGGCACCCCTATCTAACAGGTTTTTTGTAGATGGCACCCCTATAAGAGTGTTTAAGAACACCACAGAGAAAGGAGAGAGCTACCCAACAAAACCAATGAGGATTACAGCAACAATATGGGCATCTGGTGGAGTTCCAGTAAATTGGAATGATGCACCATTTGAAGTCAATTACCAAGAATTTAGCATCGATGGTTGCCAGGTTCAAAACACTAGCAACAAAGAATATTGTAATTCTTCTAATTTTTGGTGGAATACTAACAAGTATTGGGAGCTTAACCATCATCAAAAACAAGCTTACAACGATGTTAGAAGCAAGTATTTTAGTTTATGATTATTGTGCTGCAACATTGCAGAGTCAGAGTCCTGAATGTCAAGATTTTTGATAGGTAAATTAACACTAGTTGATAATAATGACAGATGTTGTAAACTAACTAGTTCTATTCATTTCATGTATTTTAAGATTGTCTTGCACAAATTTAAAATACATTTTAAATATCATTTTACTTTTTCCATTGACACTATCATTTACTCTTTTAGTTAATAAAATTGTAAAATGATTGATAAGGTAAGAATTGTTAGAATAAATTGTATAACTAAGAGAAATTGAAATTGAGAAGAAGCGAGTAAAACAAGAATGTTTTGAAACGAAGATTGATCAGTCACACACATAAGAATGTTCTTGGTGTTATAAATTTATATCAAACAGTTTTGAATAGTTGTTACTCCATCTGTTATGATTACCTTTAGCCTACATTCACTTTGATTTTCTGCCATCATTTTGAATCTTTTAACACATCAAATACTTCATCTTTTCTTTTAATGAGATAAATCCATATTTTCTTTGTAAAATCATCAATGAAGGATACAAAATAATAATTTCCTCCTATTGATATTTCTTCAATTGGACCACACATATCAGAGAAAATTACCTTTATCATTCTTGAAGATCTGGTTAACAGTGCTGCTTTGAAGGAATTCTTGTGTTGCTTGGCCTGACAATAGGGTTGTGCACAAAATCCGGTTATGTGCCCCAAATCCAAAACCAGATTCAAATCCATTTTAAATATCCTATTAAAATCACATGGTTATAATTCGGTTTATTTATGAACCGGCTGGATACCCACTTATGTTTTATATTTGGATTTGGTTTTTATCCACTCAACTCCCAAAAATCCTAAATCTCAAAAACTCTAAAACAATTCTGATTTTGTTAATTTTGAGATTTTTTTATAAAAAAAATCAAATTTATTTTTTTCGAAAAAGTATCAGAAAAAATTTGTTGAGAAAAGTTTTAAAAAATTTATCAAAAAATTTGAATTTTTTTTCTCGAATTCAAAAAATTGTAAATTATTTTTTATCGAAAAAATAAAAAAAAATTGAGAAAAATTTATTAAAAAAAACCGATTTTAAAATTAAACTTTTCGAAACCGGTTATTTAATCACAACCAATTTTACAATTAGTTTTATAACCGTTTTTAAACCAAATAATGGATTTGGTTATAAATCTAAATTCATATATTGGTTTTAAAATGAATATAGTTTGGTTTTTTAAAAAAACCAACCATGCACAACCCTACCTAGCAACATGCCTCACATATGTCTTTTGGTATCTGAATTACTGGAGTTCCTAGCGCCATGCCCCTACTCTGCAACATTTAGAGACTTCTGAAGTTCAAATGGCCAAATCTCTAATGTCACAACCAATCTCATTCTTGACTTCAGCAGCCAAACACTTGTTTCCACTTATATGAATCTCAATTTTGAAGGTTCTGTTCTTGGACAGTTGGGCTTTCAAGATAAGCCTATTTGAGCTATCAAACATCTTCATTTCACCATGTTCCATCTTCATTGAATACCCCTTTTCAAGCAGTTGTCCAAGGCTCAACAAATTGTTCTTCATGGTTGGCACATACAACACATCACATATGAAAGAATGCTTGTTATCTCTCCTTTGAATCAGCATCTTGCATACTCCTTCTACGGTCAATGTGCTATTGTCTGCAAATATGATCTCCTTTTCACCTTCTCATAAATGCTTACAAACCATTCTTTATGGCCAATCATGTGATTTAAGCATCATGAGTCAAGGTACCACAATTTTGGATAGTCCTCTTTTGTGCTTGTAACAACTATCATCATCATCCTTTTGGACTTTATTGGATTTGCATTCATCTGCAAAGTGCTCCCATTTTTTACAATTTTAACATTGAATTCCTTTTTGTTAAACTTTTTTTTGCCATTTGAATTCTTGATGTTGTTATTGTCACTATTTTGTTGATTTCTTGAACTTCCAACCCCTTCATTAGACCCATGTTTCCTGTACCACTTGAATTTTCCTTTTTCTTACTTGTGCTTCACATCACTTTGGCTTGTCTTCTTGCTAACTTGAGCATGTAGTGCTTGCATTTGAGATGTTTAGGTTGTTGCACATCTTTCCCTTACTCTCAGCTCATGAGCTTCAATAGAGCTTTGCAAATTCTTCATCTTCATCTTATTAAGATCTTTTGACTCTTCAATGACTACTACAATATGATCAAACATTTGTGTTTATGTTCTTTTTTTTTTCTTTTCAATAACCACTACTTCAATTGTTGATTCACCATTTGATCTCATCTTCTTGCATCTGCAACAATTCGTATTTCCTTCTTAGCATTTGGAGCTTCACTTTCTTGGCCCTTTCACCACTTATATAGTATTTGACCAAGATATCTCATGCCTCCTTTGATGTAGTTGCTTTTAAAATCATCTCAAAGTTGTTCAAATCCACACTTTGCTGGATGTAGAACAAAACCTTGCAATCTCTTCTCTTGTAATCTTTGAAAGTTGTCTGATGTCTTTTTGTAGGATTTGCACCAAGCTGCTCATAGTCATCTTGAACAATCTCAAACACTTCTTGAACTCCCAGTAATGATCTCATTGATGCAGACCGCCTCTTCCAATTCTTTCCATCAAGGATTGACAGATTCGATTGAAAGCTTCCTCCATTCATGATTCCTTTCTTTCTTTCACTCACATGGTGTTTCCCAATTTTGCAATTCCTCACACTTGCACTCGTGTTTCCCAAGGATTAAAATCCAAACTCTTGATGTCAATTGTTAAAACACATTATATAACTAAGAGAAATTGAAATTGAGAAATTGATAAGAGAGTAAAACAAGAATGTTCTAGTAAACGAAGATTGATAAGTCACACACACAATAATGTTCTTGGTGTTAGAAATTTATATCAAACAGGTTTGAATAGTTATTACTTCAACTAACTAGCTTTCTTAACAACATTAAAACCACCCTAACTGAATTATAACCACAGTTAATCATTTTGAATTAACTACATTTAAGGATATTTTTTTTTTAAAAGCAGTTAATGTAATATTAAAATATTTAGGGGAGGGGATTCTTTCCAATATTCCTTAGGTTGCAATATATAGTATCTAGTTTGACAAAAACATCACATAAACAAATTTGAGAACGGGCAAACTGACATTGTTATCAAGAAACAAAGACACTGCACTACAATAAACTACAAACAATGTAATTGAGTTGAGACAGGACCAAATGTATGTATACAAGAGCTTACAGCTAAACATTTACTGTTTTATGTCCAAACGGGGAGGAGGAATCAAAATCTAAATAAAAAACTAAGATGCTAAAATTACAGATGGAAAGAATATGCTAAGTATGATACAATGAATGTTCTTATCGTTGTGCGCCCTGATCGGGTGTGTGGTTGCTTGTTGTTGATGATGATGCCGTCCTACCATTCATCATTCCATTATCCATAGGTGGACTAGATCCCCACTTTCCCTCTGATTCATTGGGCTCTATCACTTTCACTGACCCATCAGTCAATCCAAGGGCAAATTGGTTGGGCTCTAGAGGATGAGCTGCCACAACAACAGGATACACACCTTGGCTTCTGCAATATGGTATTATACAACACGGTAAACGAGTCAAGTTCCAACACATAATTTCGCCAATAATGAATCACAAAATAAAACTAAAATGTCACAGCATATCCTTGCGCTCACAAGTTTAATTTTCATTGCAATAAAAACTAAAAATTGGGTTGAATCTGCTACACTGAAACTTACCCGTTTAAAGTTGATGGTGTAAAGTACATGGATGGTGCAATGCGACATCTTAGTCTCAAGCTGTCGGCATCAAAAACCCCCGTGTTGCCATCGCAAAAGGTAGCATAAATTAACTGACTGTTGCAAGAATAAGCTGCATTTGATATGGGAGCAGGCAGAGCATCTTGTGGAACCCACTGCAACAGTTGATGTACACAGATATATCGATTTCAGTTTTATCCGCAACCAGCAGCCACATCAGCAATACCAATTAAAAGTATTTTTTTACCTGTCTAATGCGTTCCATCTTAGAGGCATCATATATTGCCAACTGAGTCTCATGGGCTACCAATAACCGGAGTTGGTCTGAATGAAACTGCACCCGAGTTTCACCAACAGGAACCTTACCTGCAGGTAGTTGAATCGGAATTGATTTTCTTTTCTCCCATGTATCAATGCTCCACACACAAAGCTGTACAGATATTATTTCAATTGAGTAAATTGTTTGCAAAATGCAAACTGTATGCTTATAAACTCCAAACACCAAGTAATGGTACTAAATGATATGCATAAGAGGTTTCCCATCTCATTCTGAATCTAACATGAAAGAAAGCTTAGAGACATACGTGAGCATCAGCACCAGATGAAACCAGGATGCCAAGATTGGTGGAAAAAGCTAGGCCAGAAATTCGCTTTTGGTGACCCTTCAATTTTGATTTCACCTAGAAATATCCCAAAAAAATAAATGAGATTATTATAAAATAATGGTTTAAATCTTAAAATGATGAAAGTAAGCAATTGAAGATAGTAATCACCTCATCCACTCTAACATTATAAATATGAATAGTTGAATCCTCCATCCCAATGGCTATGATGTTGTTATCCTTAGGGTGGAAAGCCAGAAACGTAGAGGCCGGAGGTGGTGGCATGAATGTTGTCATTACCTATAAGAAAGTAGACTATGTTACCGGTAAACTTAGCAACTAAATGAAATATCCCAGATGTGTCCTTCAACACATACCTTGAATGTCATCATGTTAAATAAAGAAACCTTTCCACCACATGCAGACATAACATATGAATCATTCTTTGAGAGTGCAATGCAAGGAACCGCTTCATCAAGGTTGACACCCGAAACGTCATTGGTCATAAGAAGACCACTGTTGGGTTGCCAATGTTGCGGAACAACACTGGCAGTCGCCTATAATAATACATACTTCAGACTTCTCTTATTTATTGAGAGGAAAAATTAAAAAAACACTTTAAAGAAAAAGGACTAGAGAGATATGCAAACAAATATTTACTTTACCTTCCCACTAGGATTCTGTTCATTCCGAACCCACTTCCACAACTTCTGAACACCATTTGAACCAAGTGCCAAAATACCAGCACCAGAATTTGTATATAAAAGTCGAACGACCTATATATGCTTCAGTGTTAAGCAGAAGTTCACACAGAACACCGTTTGTAATAGAAAATGGTAAACTCATTGTACATAATCAACAGTCAACAAACCTTGCTGGAAGAATCTGTGCTGTCAGGCATGGTAACTAACCGACATTGGACAGGATCCACAATTTCAGACAGCTGCCATGATTTTGTTCTATCCATTGCATCTTCCACTGCTCTAGGTTTTTCCACATTTCTAACAGTGGGATCAACTCCATTCTTCATTGGAAACAGCAAAAGCAATCAATGTGGTGCAAACAAAGTATTTAGATTCAGTCCATAATTAATGAGCAACTCGCAAATATAAAAATAATAAACCATGATATTCAAATGATAGGACGGTGGGGTGCAAATCAAAGGTGGAGAAAGAATTGGACCAGGTGCTGGACAAGAGTCCAAAGAAGCCGGTAATATGAAAACTGGAAAGTATATTCTTGAAGGAAGGTGGGGCCAGAGGAGAGTTAGTGAGTAGCAGGTAGAATCATGGGAAAATGTGATTATGTTAGAAAGGGGATTTAGGAGAAGAAAAGGAGAGAAGGAGATCATGCATTTTGGTACTGGGTGTTAGGCAGAGAAATTCTCTCTGACGGAACATGTGGCTCCTTTGTCTATAAAATAAAACTAATGAATTCAGAAATATTACTTGGTTCTCTATAATGAATCTACAAAAAAATGAGGACATCTAATAACAAAATATCCAAAAGATGGTCTTCCATAGTAAAAAAAGGGCATAGCATAGTGCAATTAAGCATGCCAGAAGAATAAAAATATGAGGCAAGTTCAGCGTGTTTGTGTGTGTTTACAGGCGAAAATTTGAATCGTATAGTCATAGCAATTAAATATGACTTTAAGATTGTAAAGTTATAGCAAGTATATCATAGTCATGAATACTGAATTCACAGGAAGATGTTCATACAAGAATTTGAGAAGGCCTGGCAGGGGAGCTTCTTTCCACTTTACAGCTGATAGGACTAACATTAACAGCAGAAGAGCCAGGTACCTAAATAACGAACAAAATAGACTACCAATTCATGTCTTGATCCAAATATCAAGAATCAAAGAAAAGTAAACAACAATATTACAACCTTGATTGCAGCAGATTCAACGGGAGACCTTAATGCTTCAAACGCCGGAGTTTCAATTGTTCTTAGGGATCTTAGACCACTAGCATTGGCAAGAATTTTGAATCCATTATCTGCGGTACTAACAGCAAGAAGATTTCCTTCTTTATTGAATCTCAAGTGTGGAAGGCCCTGAAGAAATTCATACCAATCATAAGAGGGACATCTCGTGAAGTGTATGTTATGCTCAAGAAGATTTAAAACAGTCAAACCACCCACCTGTAGTCCACCCTCTGCATCAGTGCTTGTTAGAAGATTAATGTTGTCCATGTCCCAAAACTTAATTTGGCCGTCTTCCCCAGCAGCCAAAAAGCGGTTTTGGGTTGTGTCAAACTTCACTACACCAGCAGATTTCTTTCTGAACCCATTGTATGTTCTCTTAATGGCTCCTTCACTTTCATTCCATTCAACAAGGAATGACTCTCCATCTTTACTCGTCCCACAAGAAAATAACCTAGAGAAATAGGGTATGAAATAGGAAGGCATGTCAATATCCAGTTTTCCATTTAATACATCACACTTATCTGATAATTATCCCCATTCAACTATATCTTACCTAGTTCCATCGGCACTGTAAAGCATTGTAGTACACCAGTGACCAGGGGCATCATAGTCAACCCTAGAACCCATATTATCATATAGCCAGGCTTTTATTTTACCATCAATGGCAGTTGAAAATATGAACTGAAAAGTTTAAATAACAACCTTTAGTAACACTAAAGCGGTGTTACTAGAATAATACAACTACAGACAAGACGCATGCATAACTCATGCAAACACAGAATGCATGAGTTTACTAGAACCAAATTATTAATGAAAGAATTGCAAGTGTCGAATGAAGATGGTGATAAAAAGCCGGGAAAGCAATAAAATCAGAAGTTTCCATCTTTCTTGTTTACTAGAGCATTATTTATACTTCCTTTCCGTAAAAAAACAAGGAAAAAATATTAAACCAAAATTCTGAATTTTCTTTCCATCAAAATTCCACTCCTACTCAGAACCCATTGAACGCTAGATTATGTACAACAAAATTGCATGTAGGACATGCCGGCAAATTGACTTATTGTTGACGCTGTAGAAAATATAATGTCAACAACAATGTACAAGAGATGGGAAGGTGCAGTAGCAATCCTATGGTCCTGCCTGTTCAATTAGGATTAATGGTGGGGAAGTGTATACTTAGACTGTGGAGAGCTGGCTTCAAAGCCCGCATATGAGATGTAACTGTTACTAAAGACTTCAGATTATGAGCAATTGCCTCTGCAACTTTCTAGTGACTGCAATGAATTAAATATGTTTTTATACCTTCATAAATTAAGGCACAAGTCACGATGCAGATGGCTAAAGCTATACAGTAACAATCTATCAAATAATAATATATAGGCCGCAGCATGATACCTTCCAAAGAATAAACTAGCAGAATATATATATCCTGTTCATACCTGAATGCTCTCCTTGTGATGAGGACAGACAGAATATACAGGAGCATCATGCCCTTCAAAGTTAAATAATCTTCGTCCCGTTAAATCCCACACCTATTAAAAGTTACTTCTTCAGAAAAAATAGACAACTTATTTGCATAATCCAAAATGGCAATTAGTAGATGTTGTGCACCTTTATCAATTTATCATCTCCACAAGTCACGATACAGAGTTGTTTATTTGGATAAGCAAATGCCAAGTCATTCACACCACCAATATGGGCATCAATCTACACCAAGAAAGATATGTAAATCAAACTGCAAGTACAATACAACTTCAGTTACCTTTGATAAGAGTAACTCACCTCCATACGCTGGGCAAGCTCATTTGACCCCGTGCAGGCATATATGTGAATCAAATGCTTTGTAAATGCAACACCTAAAGCAACGCAACCGGTTAGATATTGAGTCTGACAGCTTCGAAATATGTCTTAAAAACATCACATACCCACAAAACTTCCATCAAGGCTCCATGTGACACGGCTGACAGAAATAGGTGTGTCTTTGACCATTGCTGCCTGTGAAATTAAACTCTCGCCTATAAGATTCCAATGGTTTTGAATTTTCAAGCAACAAAGACTCCCATAGTATTATAGAAAGAAAATATTGCACAGAATGAAACTCATTAAAAAAACGAAATTCGAACCTGAAATGGTAATGAGCATGCTGCTATGTCCCATATCTTGAATGGTTTTGAAACCAACCTTTCACGCAACCCAAGTTCCCAGAGGGAAATTTCACCGTTATTTGAACCAACTGCTCAACAGAAACATGCAGTGATATTGTACTTTTGTCAGGATTTTAGTAATGAAATATTATATACATAAACACAAAAATCATAGAAAATACCAAGGAGTAAGGTTTGGTGAGAAGGATGAAAATCCATGCTTGTCACAGAGGATCCTTGATGCAAAGACATAGCAACTGTTCTTGGAAGATCATCCTGCGACCAAGAGGCTTGTCGAGCTGTTGGATAAGAAACCTAAAATAATATAAATGAACAATAGTGATGAGTCAGAAAATTTATTGGTGCAATCCAATCTAATCACGTCCTAAACAGAAAATTGTTGAGATTACCTCCTCCACGGAAAAAGCAGGCCGGAGTCTTTTCATTAGCTGTT